>NC_141614.1:4687500-4907500 GCF_047967505.1 Dipteris shenzhenensis | reverse complement strand
ACTAGATGGGGAAAATAGGTCCCACTCCAATTTTTGTGGAGAGACACAACTAGACAAATAGAGCAAGTCCAAGGGGTCGCTAGGGACACCCCCCGCAACTGGAGATGCCCGGTATGCAATTTTAGCACCAATTTTGGGATGTAAGCTGCATAGTCATGTCCAAAAAAAGTTTTCAATTATTGCATTAAATGTAGGGTGGTGAATATATCCTATTCCATCATGGGGCCGGAGAAGACGAAAAAGACTTCTTTTACCGGTCTATGGGGACCGGCTCTTACTAGTGGGAGTGGACAAGATAGTTACCATTGGTGTGATATGGGAATCTCCCAGTCTACAATTTTAGCACCAATTTTGGGATGTCAACTGCATAGTCAGGTCCAAAAAAATTTGTGTGAATTCTTGCATTAAATGTAGGGTGATGAATATATCCTATTTCATCATAGGGCCTGCAGAAGACGGAGGGAAAAAATTGAACCTCCAAAAAGACTTTTTTTACCGGTCTATGGGGCCCAGCTCTTATTAGCATTGAGAGTGGACAAGACAGCTACCGCTGGTGTGATATGGGAATCTCCAAGTCTCAAGTTTTGGGGTACATGAAATTAGATCATGCTAATAGTAACTCTAAGAGGTTCCAAAGGCAAGCAACATTCTTCATCATAGCTAACTCAAATGCAAGGCAGTGAAAATGCCAAGAGAGTTGCTAGGTAGCATTGATTTTGGGAAGGGATATGATGATACTTTGTTGTGTTATGTAGGATATTAATTTCATTAAATTTGGGACATGTTAGATATAACTTCGTAAAATCCTAAGTCATGAAATTAATACATTACAAGTTAAAGCATAAATAATAGTCGTGAAGTTAATGCATTAAATATTCAAGCCTACAGAAGAATTAATCAAGACCTAATGCACCGTACCAGAGACTTTTCATTGCGGGATATGTAATAACCTCTGCATGTCAAGAATCAAAAAAATATATAGCCAGAAGTATAATAGGATGAGACACTATGTGGATATCGAACAAGTTGTAAAATCAACCACTGGCAAAGGAAAGGAATGGTTATCTCGACAAAGGGTAAAATGTATGACTAATATAAGGATCCCACTTTAGCCTCGCCTTATTTTGACATTGATAACCGAGATGGAGTAAATCAATCAAGACCAAAGGTGGTCGAATTTATATTCAGTGGGCACCAAGGGATTCGACTCATTCGAGCTTGAAATCAGGAACAATTTACAAGTAGACGCAGTCTCAATGCTCATAGCCATGAATTGATGAATCAGAACCATGGGTGCGAGACTGTACTAGAGGACTTGTACTGTTGTACTCTAATTGAAACAAAAGATTGGTTCGATGCTGCCATGATTGGGGGGACAAAATCGGTGCCCTTTGCTACCCACACTAGATCCCCGACCGGGTACATGCATGATCTTCACCAATCCATAAATCTTGCAAAACTCAAATCCATAGCTCGTACTCAAGATTCAACACAGCCTGTGGCCTTGTACGTGCACACCACACAAAAGCAGGTTCTTTGGTCATTATCATCTTATAACCATTTGCCTAGTCTTGTGCACAGTAGTAGCTACTGATGACCATCTCTTCTCTCTATTCTTTAAAAAGAGGTTTCTACATGGAGCAATTCTAGAGGTTCGGGAAGAGCAAGATGGAGCTTCATGGGAGGTAGGTTGAGGTTCGAAGTGAGTGTGCCATTCGCAACAAGGGAATCGTGACATGTGGTAAAAATTAGGCATAGATGTACAGCTCTAAACAATCACAAATAGGGTAGCAAAGTAAATGTGTGGCGACTCCCAATACTAAATCAAATATGTGGATGTAGGTAACCGCTAATTTGGTGCTACTCGATGAGACCAGTGGCTGAAATGGCAGACAGACTACACCTTGGCTACGATGCCCTTGGAGGATGATATGACAGCCTCGCACTACACAGTCAAAGTGAGTAAATGCTCAAAACTACACTGTGCAGACTCTGGACTTGCTGACATGGCACATCACGCATCACAAGGCCATGCAAGATGATGGCAATCACAATGACAACTAGACTGCACTAATTATGTGGCCGTCTCAGACTGTGCAACAATACGCAAACTATGATGTGGTCGCGGTGGGCATGACATGTAGCATATCAACCCGCAATGTGTCATGCAATATCACGCTACTGGCACGTGGAGTAATTGTTGACATTGTGGAAGAGAGAGAGAGAGAGAGAGAGAGTGTGTGTGTGTGTGTGTGTGTGTGAGAGAGAGAGAGAGGGAGAGGATATATATATATATATATATATATATATATAGAGAGAGAGAGAGAGAGAGGCATAAGAGATAGGAGAGGAGGAGAGAGAGAGAGAGAGAGAGAGAGAGAAAGAGAGAGAGAGAGAGAAGGGGGGAGGGAGGGAGGAGAGAGAGAGGAGAGAGAGAGAGAGGAGAGAAGAGAGAGGAGAGAGAGAGGGAGAGAAGGAGAGAGAGAGAGAGAGAGAGAGAGAGAGAGAGAGAGAGGGGCATAAGAGATAGAGAAGGATAGGGTGAAGAGAGAGAGAGAGAAGCATAAGAGATAGAAAGAGATAGGAGAGGAGAGAGAGAGAGAGAGACACAGAGAGAGAGATGCTTAGGTGGTTTAGTGTGGAAGCTTCTCTATCAGCTGGCAAGTGTTGGATTTTCGATGCCAGCATAGGATATCCTATGGAAGACTCTTTGCTTTTTCCATTTGCATTATCTTCTCTAATATACCATGAATGGATTTGCAACTATAAAGCATCATGTGGGATTTAGAAGGGAGAGAGAGTGGAGAGAGAGAGAGAGAGAGAGAGAGAGAGAGAGAGAGGTAGACAAAGGAGGTGAGCTAGAGAGAGAGAGAGGCATAAGTGATAGAGAGAGATAGGAGAGGAGGAGAGAGAGAGGGGAGAGAGAGAGAGAGAGAGAGGGAGGGAGGGAGGGAGGAGAGAGAGGAGAGAGAGAGGGAGGGAAGTGTTTGAAGGTATGGTCCTAACCCCCTTCATGGTGGAACCTTGGTGAAAATCGAGACAGTTGATAGAGCGAGCGAGGAAAAGCGAGCAGGCCCAAAAAAGCGAGCGAGCTTTTCCACAATTTCCTTATCGAGGTACTCAACATAGCTTTGTGGAAACCACTATTTGGGAAGATTCTCGAAAATAAAACTTATGTTACTATGTGTAACTAGACCTAAACTTCCAATTGGAGCCATACTCACATTATGCAACAATAGTATGTGGGTTTGAAAGAAACCGAATTTCCACTCCGAAGCGGATTCCATTACTGATACAACATTTCTTTTGCATTTGAAATGGGTCTTATTATCAAACTCCTTCAGTAATCAAAACAAATGCGTTGCTTGATATGTTGAACTTAGTAATGTAAACATCACTTCACCCATATGCAGGGGAAAAAAACTGTCTGTAGACTTCATAGCATGGGATTGCATCAACACTTATGACATTCAAAATGGTTCTTCTTATTAAAAGTGTTATCAACCATGAAAGAAGTGAATGTTTAAAAATAGTTCACTCGTATGTTGAAAAACCCAAGTGTCATTTATGACATTCAAAATTGTTCTTGCAACCATCCTGTAGTTCCTAGAGATTTTGCCCATACTTCCAACCCCTTCCCCTCAACCACCAAGAGGTATATAAAAGTTTTATAGAACACTTGAGATATCATCACCTCCTAATACAAAACCATTATTACTATTTGTAGAACACTTGAGATATCATCACCTCTTTATACAAGACCATTCTTACTATTTGTAGAACACTTGAGATATCATCAGTTCTTTCCTTCAGCCACTAAGAGGTACCTAATACTTTTGTAGAACACTTGAACCATTCTTACTATTTGTCGAACACTTGAGATATCATCACCTTTTAATACAAAACCATTCTTACAATTTGTATAACACTTGAGATATCATCACCTCTTAATATAAGACCATTCTTAGTATTTGTAGATCACTTTAGATATCATCGCCTCTTAATACAAGACCATTCTTACTATTTGAGAGATTAATGGATTAAAGGTTTGAAGCTCATAGGAGACGAAGGAAGAGAAAGTCAGTTTCAACATGAGGACAATAGTTTAACTAATTGGAATATTTTGACTTATGTATTATACCTTTTTGAAGACTATGAATTTAAGTCAGTTTCAACATTAGGATGATAAAACTAATTAGAATATTTTGACTTATGTATTATATATTTTTGAAGACTATGAATTTTAATGAGGAAAGGCATGCATACTACTTAGTAAATACACTAGTACTACTACTAGCCTATGACTATTAAGCCTAGTAGCACCAGTGTGATTTTGAGCCTTGTATCAGCCTTTTGATAATTTTCTTTCATCGTTAGTGCAATAGAAATTATTCCTTCTATCAAAATAATCTTGCCAAATTTATTCTAAGTGATGATTTTGTAGTCTATAGCCACTATCCTCTGACTCTCAAAAATATATTAAATGTGAGCACCCATTTATCTTGTATGATCACCCTAGACTATGCTACGATAGGACATTACTAGAACAAAAAGAATATGAATTAATACGATGATGTTCGGTGTGAAATAACCAAATTAAGGATTTAATAAGAAAGAAAACAATCAGAATCAATAGGCTATTCAATGGCTCCAATCTGCACAGAAATTATAATGTGCCTCCCAACTCTTATGCATTCCAGCTCCTCATGTTTGACAAGAATGCAAACAATAATAAAATCACATTATCTTTAGTTTCAAAGTAAGCAAGCACCAAAAATAAATGCGAATGTATTGGATCAAGAATAAATAGATATAGATATAGATAGACCTATATATATGCATTCATAGATATGATGATAATTAAAGTTGGACGGTCATAATAATATTATGTGTACTATCATTGGGATTAGGACTACTATTGGTAATATTATATGTAGTAGTAGGAGAACTACCATTAAGGAACACTCTAATAAAATTACTAATGGTGGTGACAAAACTATCACTAGTAGTTTGGTAATTACCCCTAACATCTACAACAAATATTTGATGGGTAGCTAGTATTAGGTCAAAAGGCCCCAATTGTGCTATAATAATGGACCAAAAAAGGGAGTGCTATAGCATCACCTAAGGGTCACTTTTTATTCATGAAAGAAACAAGTCGGTGCAACCTAGGTCATACAGATCTAGGTCATGTGGAGTGGTTCGCGTCTCTTTCCTTGACAAAAAAGTTACACTACCTTTGATAGTAACTACAAAGATTGCTGCCATAGTGCCATAGAGTAGCCCCTAGGTTGCACCATCACCTTTTTTGCTTTTGACCCATTAAGTTTGATCCATTAATTTTATGTAGAATTATTCTACTATATGTTCACATGTCCTTAATAGGATCTTGATATAATCCCTTCCATTGTAAGTACTTTTACTATAAGTTTCACATATCCTTAACAAACCACTAGGCTTCAACACAGATTCATTCTTATGTTTCAAGCCTCAAACTCAAACACCCTCGTAAAAGGGATAATGTATTAAAGCTACATTCAATCCATCAAATCTTTTGAATGACAGTTCTATTGAAAATTCATGTATCATCAATAGGATTTCATCCATTATATGTTCATTTGTCTTTAATAGTATGTCTAAAAATTCATGTATCTTCAATATTATTTCTCTCATGTGTTCCAATATATTCAAAAGGATACCTTTATTTATGTCCAAACTTGAGCATTGATTTGTATTTATCAAACACAATTTCAATCCACCTATTCTTTAGAATGAAACTTTTTCGCCAAAAGTGGGCCAAACGTAAGGTCTTTCCACATTTTCTCAAGAATGAAAAGTTTGCCTTACATTGGCAAGTCTATGGTAGATGTGTCAACAAGTATATGAACATGGCTTGGGGTGTCAACATGATCCTCCTCTGCTCCATTTACTACATAGATTGCTCTCGCATTCCACAATGTAGGTGCTTGGTTTCCATTGCGAACTCAAATGTTGAAGTTGTGTTTCTCTTCCCCTCAACCCTTTACCTATGCCGTGCATGCATAGGAAAGGTTTTTTCTACCACAGAACTAGGGAAGATACAATACTTTGGGCTCTAGAATCCACCGTGCATAGCCTAAATGTTTAAATTTGAATATGAGTAGACTTATGTTTGTGCCTTGTGTTGGGCCGCATCGTGAACAAAATTGAAAATGGCTACTAGTAATCTGACAAATGGCTCAATGCTATGAACAAAATTGAAAGTGGCTACTAGTAATTTGACAATGGCTTGCTCTTTAGACTTGAAAAGTAGCCTTAGTGTACACAAAACTACTTGCAACGTCATGAACAAAACTAAAAGTGGCTACTGGTAATCTCACAAATGGCTTGCTAATAAATATGATAAATTGCTTTCTAGACTTGAAAAGTAGTCTTAGTGTACACAAAACTACATACAACGTCCACGAGGTTGCTGTAGTCATGAGAGGAGGGCCAACGGGAGGTACCAAATGACTTTTCCTTTCGAGTTTGAAGTAACCTCATGTTGAACCTAATTGATAATGTGCTCTATATTTCAACATCCAAGCATAAGTAACTGTATAGGTGATGGGGTATTTTAACCATATGGCCAACTAGGGATGGTGCAAGACATCGGCCCATGTAGACAAAGTTGTTTTCGATGCTTGCATGAAGTGCCGAGTGGCCCTAACCAAATTGGCAATGATCAACCTAGCAGGGTTGACAAGATCTTAAGATATCCTCCAGAGGCAAATAAGAGAAATTAGCTCCGTTGAAATATCTTGATGCCTTCCTCTTGTATCACATTTTGTAACTTGTTTGAATTACTTAAAGAACAAAAGCCTGATGCTATTTCGCTGGTCTTGAAAAGAGACTTTCATTTAACTTAAGGTGCACAACAAATTATACATGGTCTTGTTATGGTTGGCATTCAAGGGGTCTTGTTATGCTAAACAAGTTGAATATAGAAATTAAGGATTTAATTGTTTTTGGTTTTGAGAGTTGGCCTTTTGTATAGGCACTTACAGTGTACACTCTCTACTTTAAGTGAGATCAAATAGAACCTGTGCAACATGGAAAATCTTTTGAAAGCCCATGAAGAAAAGCAGCCATTGTGATTATATCTCAAAGAATAGATTTCTTTGTGTAAAGATAACTCATGCATAGCATAATGGATACTAATAGAAATGAAATTATGTTGTTATGGTTAACTTTAATGTAAAAAAATGGGTCAATGGTATGGCCAAAACTTTAAAATAGTGATAAAAATGTATAGTACAAGCATTCTAGTATCACATAACTTTGTTAATGTAGGAAAATGTCATGTGTCCCGAGTGTGCCCTATGTATGTTTAACTGTTGGCATGGTAGCATGCCATGTGGCACAAGGGTGAGGATTGCTTGATGATGTGGTATATAATATGGCAATGTGACACATGTAATGATGTGGTAGGTCTCTAAATCATTTGAGCAAGAAGGTCAAGTTAACAAGGACAACGCTTTGATGGGTGCAATAAGACAATTGAAGGTATTGAAGAGGTAATGCACTCCTTAGCTTCCTATCTTCTTTTCCTCTCTTCCATAGCCAATGTTTTAGCTTCCTTTGCCTTTTCCTTGGCTACCTCAGTGTGTAGCCATGCTTGCAATTCCCATATATGTGCTTCCTTTGACTTGAATTATGCTCACCCTTCCTTGGCTTCAACATCCACCTTGACAGTCTTGAAATTGTGCTTCATCAGTTTTCCTTCTTGCCTTCCTCATCCACTTGGGCCTTGGCACATTTGACTAAAAACTTGGGTGCCTAATATAGAGCTAATATAGGTGTAGTCCAACCACATTGTCTTGAGATGCTGGTGGAGACTTGTACTCGAAATTATTCTCTAAGCTGTTTAACACAATTTTGGAGACTACCTTTGAAGAGACTTCATGTCCATGCATTGCTTTATGCTACATGAAGTTGCTAGTACTTTGAGATTCCTCAAGTATCCAAAAAGAAATGCCTAAGTTGTTTTCTTTAAAACTCAGTGAACTTCTTATAGCAAGCTTAAAACCATGACTCCAGCATCATTGGTAATCTATGCATAGGGGGTGTACCCTAAAGAGGTCTTGTTTCTTCCATGGATGCTTTAAGAAACTAGCCAACAAACTGCCTCAAAGGACTTTGAGCATGTTCTCAACTATGTTGACTATAGAATTCCCACAAACAATGTACCCGTCCTCTCCCCCTCGTTCACATTTTGTTCTCTTAGATATTTCTTAAAGGTATAAAGAGAGAGAGAGAAATGGATGCATTGGATGTTATGATTGTGAGTTTAGCGAAAGCAGTGGATCCATTGGATGTTGTGGAGGAGCTAGCTCAAGTGTATTGGACCTTGGAGTGTGCCTCAGAGACTTCCATGATAAATAGGAGGAATAAAACTTGCAAGGAGAAGGCTTGTGAGGTGTGAGGATTGAAGGAGTAAGTAGGGGAAGATTGCATTAGAGGTCTATTTGGACAAGCACAAAAGTTGCAAGGACTAAAAGAAGGCTTGGCAGGTGAGAGGATTGCATGGAGTAAGTAGGAGAGGATGAAAGGGTTGCAGCAAGAGACAAGATGGCCGAAGTGGAAGAAAATAGCAACAGTGCCTCTCTAATTCTACCCTGGTACACTAATCTACCCACTTGTGCTAGTTTGTTTCTAGCATGGGTGATCTAGAGTAGTGACTCACAGTTTAATTAACTTAATTTGGCATAGGGCTTGCATATGTGTCTTAGTTTGACAATTACAATTGTTGGGCTTGCTTGATTGGCTAGCCGGTTGAATCCTGGTTGACATGTGTGGTCTAATAAGCTCTAAATGGTGAAGGAAAGATGGGTGAGACAATTGCCTAATAATGAGGTACATCTCTAATTTAGTGGTACATTAATCTACCCATCGCACTAGAGGAAATCATTCACCATGTTATTTTGGTTCTAGCATTCAATCGGCTTAATTAGGACATTGAGAAGACATTGACAATTACATGTGTGATGAAATTAGCTTAAAATGATTGCTTCGCAAGGACAATCTAAATCCATGACACAATGAGGACCATCTAGAGTGGGATTGGAAGTCTAAGTAATTCCCTGATGTTTGAATTTGTAGGATGAATCAATTTGGCAACTCTAAAATGGACCTTCATATTTTTTGAATGTCTATTCTAGCCACTATGCTAGTTTGAATATGACAAGTAACTTAGCTACTAGGCTTCCATGCAAGTACAACACGACCATTTGATGGGCGTTTGATCCACTAGGATCTCAAATGATTGGGATTTAAGAGCCAAAGATTGCCCAATTGGCCAAGATATTTTCCATTGATTACAATGATGTTAGGCTAGGCATGACTAGTGCAGTGGGCACTAGGTATTTAAGTGCCATGCAACCACTTGTTGACTTCAAGTTATCGACCCTCCAACAACCTCGTCTCCTAGACTCCACCCTTATCTTGTGCTCTACCCTCTTCTCCACCCTCATCTCCATGCTGTAGCTCCACCATTCTTGTTTCATTTCCTCACATCTAGATCATACCACCCTTGCACGTAGCTTGTGATAGAGCAGTGGCCTTGATTCTCCACTAAGGTACAATGTTGGAAATAATTGATATGTAACTAATGAAGAGGGCTTCCAATTGCATTATCACCTAGCCAATGGACTTTAGTGTTCCACTCTCTATGTATGTCCCATCATCCTTTCTCTTAAGGGATGTGAAGCCCTCTCTAGAGTCCCTCCTTGAACCTAGTTCCTTAGTTTCTACCATTTGGAGTCTACTTGAGTGCCATGTGTCCATTGTGGACCCTAGCAATTCTATGCCCCTTTAGGCCTTAGTATTACACTTCATTTTATTGCTTAGGCCTAGGATTATCCCTAGACTCCAATCCTCTAAGCTACCTTTTATACAAGCACTATGGTTTCTTGCCTCATCATAACCAAGTCTCAAGCTTTTGATTATGGCTGACATAAAGTAGACATTTCATTAATTTTGGACTTATTTTTTGTCTTTGGACAAATCTTGAAAATCCTTCCCAAATGGAAAGCTTACTTCATGAAATTTTCATTCGAGAATCACAAGTTTACTCTCTTGCACTATCATTCCCACAAAATAAATTTTGCAATATCTCTCTATAATGTTGCAATAATAATGCAAAAACTAGTATTAAATCCTAGCTCTGTATTTTTTGTTTTTAATATTCCTATTAAATAAATAAATAAATATATATTAAATTCTTAAGTTATTGATTTGAATCCATGAAAAAGCACTTAAAATTCAATGTAGGCAACAATGGGACTCATAATATTCACCAATTTAAAATGTTTAAAGGAGGGAAACTGATGACGATATAGGAAGAGGGGAGCTGACGAGTGACGATGATGCAAGAAGGGAAGCTGATGTGATGAAGAAAGAAGTTGAGCTGATGACGAAGCAGGAAGGTGAGCTGATGACGAAGCAGGAAGGGGAGCTGATGATGACAAAGCAGAAAGGGGAGCTGATGACGACGAAGCAAGAAGGGGAGCTGATGATGAAGCAAGAAGGTGGGAGTTGTTGACAAAGTACGAAGGGAAGCTGACGAGGTGATAGTATGAGGGGGAGCTGATGGTAAAGTTTGTTGACAAAGATTGGCAACCAGGTTGCAAGGAGACCTAGAACGCAAGAGAAGGGAGATGGAGTGGTGTAGTGGGATAGAGATGGATGGCACGGATGGCCTAGGTGGTGCACAGGTGGTGTAGGGAGTGGAGATGCACAAGGAGGAGGTGGCATAGTGGGTAAGGGTGTCGAGATTTTATTCATAGCCTGAAGTTTTTAGAGGCAAAAAATTGCATGTTTTGCACACAAAATGGGTAATCTCACCTAGTTCCATAAGAATTCACTATTTGAAGTCTTCTAAAAAAACATCACACATATTTTTGTGTAAACAATGATATGGTCCGATCAAAAATTGAAGGTGAGAGATCTCAAAAATGAAAGCAAAATGGAAGAAGGTGAGAGAGAGGGAGAGCCAAAAGAGAGATTCACACAAGTTTTTGGTGGGTGTAAAACACCCTAAGTTTCTATGTCATCCATATATATATGTGTTGGAGTATTGTACATAACTGAGGTTAAGGTACAGTCTCCTTTAACCCCCACAAGCTCCCACTTAAAGCCCAATGTGCCTTTAAGGGAGAACAACCAATGAGCATACTATCCAATGCCCATCAATACATGACAATACTCAAATTGTTGATTAGGTAGACTCTTCATCAGCATATTTGTAGGGTTATCATCTGTATGAACCTTGACAAGCTCTATGCACTTGTCCTCAAGTACCTCCCTGATAGAATGGTATTGACCTCAATGTGTTTTGTCTTTGCATGAAAGACCAGATTTCATGCTAGTTGAATAGCACTCATGGAATCACTATGCAATGTCGATACACCTACATGAATCCCTAAATCTCCCACTAGCCGATCAAGCCATATAGCCTCCTTGCAACCCTCTATGGCTACAACCTACTCAGCCTCTATGGTAGATAAAGCAATGCACTTCTGTGTGTGAGACATCCATGACACTGCACCACCTGCAAAGGTGAAAACATAACCAAAAGTGGATCTCTTGCTATCTACATGCCCTGAATAGTCTGAATGTGTGTACCTAAATACATGCATCTCTTCTCTGCCAAAGCAGATACATACCTCCTTGGTATCCTTCATGTACCTCATGATGCACTTAACTACCTCCCAATGCCTCTTTCCTGGATTAGCCATATACCGGCTAACAACTCCCACTATAAATGCAATGCTCGATCTAGTTGCTATCATAGCATACATAAGACTCCCAACTGCTGATGCATAAGGAATTTTGGCCATCATGGCCCTCTCCTCATATGATTTGGGACTATCTGCCTGACTCAGTTTCACATATGGAGGCAATGGAGTACTTAATGCCTTCCCCCTCCATATTGAAATGCTGCAACACTTTTGTAACATTATCCTTCTGTGAAAGCCAAAGGAGTTTCCTACTCTAGTGACGCATGATGCACATACCAAGAATATGACCTGCAAGTCCCAAATCCTTCATGTTAAAAGGCCTCATGAAACTTGGCTACACCAAGCTCATAAGTGTTCTTGCTAGCCAATAACATATCATCCACATAAAGTGCCAAGAGTATCAAGCTATTATCCTTAGCCATTTTATTATAGAGACAGTGATCAATCTCACTTCTTCTAAAACCTTGGGATCGAATGAAAGCATTAAACTTGTGATACCATTCTCTTGGTGCTTACTTATAGCCATAGAGACTCTTTTTTAGCTTGCAAACCAAATGCTCTTTGCCATTTTCTTCAAAGCCTTCCAGCTATACCATGTAAATTTCCTAATGCAAAGAAAGCTGTCTTGACATCCATTTGCATAAGCTCCACATCCTCTATTGCCACAAGTCCAAGTACACATCTAGGTGTGGTCATCTTCACAACTGGAGAGAATATCTCATCAAAGTCCTACACCCTTCTCTTGCTTGAACCCTTTAGTAACCAAACGGGCCTTGTACTTAGGCATATCATCACCTGTGACCTTCATCTTGTAGACCCATTTACATGGCAATGCTTTCTTTCCATGTGGCAAAGAAACCAAGTCCCAAGTCTTATTATTTATGAGAGTGAACTCATCTCTAATTGCATAGCATGCTCCCACTTGTGCTGATCCTCGTGCATCATAGCGCCTCTGTAGCAAGAAGGCTCCTCACAATCAGTAAGCATCACATAGTCTACCTCTGGAACAAATCTCTCAGGCGGTCTAGACACTCTAGATATTCTTCTTAAGGGCATTTCTTCTTGCTATCCCACCTGCATATCAGCCACATTTGGCTCATCATTGCCACCAATATATGATCCCATCATCTACCTTGGATTGTGTACCTATGGGAGTACCTAGTGGCACCATTTCTTACACATTTGGTGCATGGACAACTTGTAGTCTATCAACATATACGGGGGGATTCACATCCTCAAAAGTGATTCTTCTCATTTCCACATCCCTCATGGGTGTCTTATGCATCTTCTTCTCATTGAAGACCACATCATGGCTTCATATGATTTTCTTTACTTCTGGATCCCAGAGATGATAGCCAACTCTCTCCTTTACTATTTTCAGAAAGATGCATTTCCTAGACTTAGGATCTAGCTTCTTCTGAAGCTCTTTTGGCACATGTACATATGCCTCACACCCAAATATACATAAATGAGAGTAAGAGGATTTCTTGCCACTCCATGCCTCTTCAGGAATATCACCATCCAAACTCTTGCTAGGTGATCTATTGATCACATGCACTGTAGTCTTCATTGCCTTAGCCCAAAAACCACTAGAAAGACTTGCATTGGAAAGCATACATTGCAACCTTTCCTGAATGGTGCGGTTCATATGTTCTATAACTGGATTCTACTCTAAAGTACGAGGGGATGTGAGGTCCCTCTTCATCCCACGTGTATCACAAAAATGTTGAAAATCATGAGAGATATACTCTCCACCATTATTAGTCCGTAGGCATTTAGGCATTCTACCTGACTGAGCCAAAGCCAACCATTTTTTAAATACCTGGAATACATCGTATTTCTGAGCTATAGCATAAGCCCACACTTTTCTAGTTGCATCATCAATGAATGTCACATAGTATTCAGCCCCACCTAATGACCGTGTACCAGATCAAGCTTTTCGTAGATGAATCCGACATCTAGGAGTTTTTCCAGCTCGTCATAACCCGTGGTGCCATATTTAGGATTTGTGTGATAAGGTCCACATACCTTACGGTGAGCACCTTCCCTTATAGGTATCGTGTGTACTGCCACTTCTAGTGAAATTCTTTTCATCTCTTTGTATGACCATGCCAGGTAGTCACATTATTCCATTAGAAGTGCTTTGAGTTTGGTTTCTTCTTCTTGATGAAACTATTTCCTAATGAAAACTAGTTTTTCTTCCTCCCTTTCAAGGGCGAGGTTTATTGTGCATGTTTTTGCCGGTCCCTCATAGATTGGAGTTTCTCCAATGCTATTGGTTTCTTGAACTTTAGATTCTCTTAGTGGTCTTGGCATTGCTATTGGTGCACTGCCACTTGTGTAATTCTTGAAGTATTAAAGCACTTCTCAAAGATCGGCCTCTGATGGGGTTGAACTAGCCTGACATATGTCATGTGTACTGGGTGGCATAGTTGCATTTATTAATTTGTTAGGCTCTGCTTGACCTTTTTTTTTTTAAGTCTCTTGATCGGGCTTCATTCGTACATGTGGCTTATATTTCTAAAACTTCTTACATTGGGAACTGTGGGGTAACTTTTCCATTGGTAAGGTGTTTCCAAGTAAGGGTTCATTTGCTATGCATACTCCTTCTAGTCCCTCAGGGGACCATTCAAGAGATGATGGTTCTGATTTTGAGAGAGCTGTCTTTGCAAGGTATAATTTGATGATCCTTGATTGGACTCATTCAAATTCATTGAAGTGCTCTCGGCCTTGGCTTTTTTGCGATTTTCTCCTTTAGCTTTCTTGCGGGATTTTTTGCTATTATTCAGCTTTGGAGGTTCAACTTTTGGGAGCTCGACTGCCATTAGGGCATGTTGAATGGCTAAGTCATTACCAAATATTTGACCTTGAATTTCAACATTTGCAGCCTCTATTTCAAGGTCCAAAGGAAAATCTGAGTCATCATTGGTATGGGTACTTTCTTCAGGTTCATTATCCCAAGCCATAAAGAATTGCATCTCTAGATCAATTGGTTCTTCATGTGAGAGTGGAGGATCTACCTGTAGCACCTTAACATCTATCTATGAGAAGATGGGGTCTAATGAATGGCAGTTGTCGATGGTTGCCAAGGTTTGGATCCAGTTATTGACATTGCTTTCTGAGTCACCTGCTATGGCATGCTATTGCAAGGGAGCTGATTTGCTTGATTGTTCTTGAAGATGTGTCATCCAACGCTCTAGGCACAATTGGTTTAATAGCTTCTATCCCCACATTCACCCTGACTACGGTGTCACGATTCTGGATTATCAGTCTATCAGTTCCCTAGTCATGGAGGACTGATGCTTCTTGTAACCAAGGATGTCCTAGTAATATTTGGTAGGATTTTTTGGGGAGATCCAAGATTGTGAATTGAAGGGAGAAACAGACTCCTACGATTTTTTGTGGAGATGCCATTCACTATTCCCAAGGGTTTAGCTCAGGAATCATCAGCAAGGTGTATGTTGAAATTAGACTTTTGCATTGGTGGGAGACCCCATGCTTTGTAGAGCTCCTTTGATAGGACATTTACACCTACTCCACCATCCACTATGGCTTGGACTTCATTATATGCCTTGTGGATCACAGGCATAGTAATGTTGCATATGTCATCTCTCTCACCCATCCGCGTAGGGATATCTTTGATGTTGTTCATAGGTGGAGGGGGATTTGTGAGTTTAATCCATCCTTTGAAGCTCTCCTAGAGATTAGCAAAATTCCATAGGAGGATTCCGATGGGAATCGACACAAGGCAACTCAGGATGCTAGAGAGTGTGGCTCCTTCAAGTCGACATGGTGGTACATTATGTTGTGGAGTTTGTTGTTGGAATAGAGGCTCGAATACAGTATCATTGCTTTGTGGGGCCAAGTCATGGATTGGGTCTTGACCTTGCTTTTCAGCCTCAAATTGAGCTTGTTTCTTAGCTCAAATTGAGCTTGTTCCTTTTGTACCCCTTGTTAAAGTGCTTGAAAACGAGCCTTCTCCACCTCTGCATTTGGATATGGAGCTTCTTTTATTTGAGGCTCGGGAGTTGACGTGGATGAGCTCAGCTGCTCATTGCTTGGTGAAGGTGGAGGCACTTGTGCTTTCTTTTTAAGAAGTTGCTTTGGTTGGATTGGAATGTTAGGGTCCTTGGTGGCCTCTTTTTGTTGGCATGTAATTACATTTACGGGTTGTGATATTACACTTGCCAGACCTAGACTTTGATGGTCCACCCCAATGATGCCGATTGGGACATCAGGCTTAGTCTCTTTTGTTCTAGAACCATATTTTTCATGGGACAATCCATACATGCATGTCCTATGCCACAATCTCTATAGAGTGGTTGGAAAGTAGCTAGGCTACCACGATGACGGCACTTTGCGATCTGGTGATTTTCTCCACAACCATAGCACTTGATTGGTGCACGATATGTGTTGGGATGTACTTTGATTTGCATAAACTGGTATTAGACCCTCTACACCTTCTACATAGTACACTATCTACATAGTACACTAGGTACTCTGCTTCATACTCAAATGGCGAGTCTACTTCCTCAGCTTGTAATTAATGTATTGGAACTGCCTGAGGAGCTGGATTTGGTGCTCTTGGATATGGTCGTGGATTTGGATTCCTGAGTAGTTGTGGGACTTGTGTCCAAATGGGAAGAGGATTTAGCCTCAGAGCTGGGGGTGCTTATGCAAGTGTCAATTTCCTGTATACCTTTCCTAGGTGAATTCTCTACCACTTTCGTTTGGAAGAAAAAACTTCTCAAATTCCCCATTGTCTCCCTAATCAATTGTCATAGTAACCAACCTTTCTCCTCCTCATATAAAGTCTTCTTAACCTTCATCCTTCCCATTCTCTACTCTTGCTCTAACTTTTTCAAAGCTTTTTTTCACATTTCCACTCTCATAAACATTTGCAAGGACAATGGCTTCTAACCAGATAGAATCAAAGATATTATCCATGATTATATATCTTCACATACCTTCCTTCAACTGAAACTTCATTTATTTACACTTCTATTTCTCTTAGGTAGCCAGTAGGTCATCACACTAGGTGATGACCTATTGTCTCACCTAGTGTGATGTACCCCTATTTCCTTCTACACTTTATTATTCTTTTTAGCTACCCTTTAGAACCCCCCTTACTATTCTTTTATAAAATAATATTTCTTTCGTAACCCCCTTCTTTCCTTTATATTAATTTTTCATTTTTTTAACTTTTAGTACCCTTCCTTTTCTTAGTTTACTCCTTGTTTAAATATATTTCCTATTTGCTCTCCTTGTTTTTTCAAATTCTCTGTAAAAACTTTTTTTACTATTTTTCTTAATTGATCTCCTAATTTACAATTTGTTTGACTTTCTCTTTTATTTTTTTCTATTTTCTAAGCCTATTTTAATGTTCAATTTTATCTATCCTATCTTTAATTAAAAAAACCCTCCCCGCATTTTCTACCTACCCGCTCCATTCTAATTTTTCTAAATATTAATGTTTTATAAACCTATTTTATTATGGTTTTTTCTTATCCTTTATATACCTGCTAGCCCTTACTACCCTACCCTCTAGCTCTCACTATCCCACCCTTTTTCCATGTCATACTACGCTGGCCCCCGACTCCTTGTTCTCTATGCTCACCCTCATTAATTTGGTAGCCACCTTCACCATTTACCTTGGGCTTCGTCCCCCTCCCCGACCCCAACTTCCCGAATACTCCCTATCTCCCCCTATTTAATCCCCCTCGCACTCTCCTCGTTCCTCCCTACCTGATTCTGATTCAACTGCCCTCACATCCACTACCTCTAAACAGTTCGCCCCACAACCCCCTTGCTCCATAGTTGCTTATCGCAAACATATGCTCCAAACGCTGTGCTGTATGCCCTCTGACTATGCCAACTCCTATCATCTCGACAAACTCCCCCAGTTCGGGCTACTATTGCACAATACCTATTGCTCTCTTCTGGCTCTTACTCCCTACACCATACTCCACACGCTCGCCCTCTGCAAGCTACCCCAAGCTAGGTGCTTCGCTCTTACCGCCCGCTATTGTAGATTGCACAGATCGCATTGACCTACTCTCTAGCCTCCATGCCCTACACAGTTTGACCCCCCTTCTATGTCCTTTTTTGGCGCTCGTATGTCTGCGATGGTTAAGGTCTTCTAGCATGCTCCTCGACTTTCACTCCGCATGGTGACCATGGACTCATAGTTTCATTTCCTACCTTCCTTTTTTATGTTACTAGTCGTCCTCACCATATCTCTATTTATTTATTGTTGTCCATCCCTGCCCCCTCTCTAAGTATATATTCTCCTTAGTATATACATTCCTTAAACACCCCCCCCTCTAATTATATTTACTCCTCATCCCTATCCCTCTCTAAGCATATTTACTCCTCATCCCTGCCCCTCTCTAAGCATATATCCTCTTTAATAAAACCCCCCTCTCATTCTTCCTGCCCCCCCTCCCCTCCCCTCTCCAATTATATATAAAACCCCCCTTTGTTATCCTCCTTTACATTATATCTTCCTCCCTCTCCCTTTCTTTTTTCTCCCCTCTAAATTCCCCTCTCCAATTATATATACTTCCCCCCCTCCTCCCCCCTCTATTAAAAATTAAAATCAATTAATTAAAGTCTCTCTACCCCCCAATGGATTAAGCTAAGCTCTAACCCTTTAATGGATTATGCTAAGCCCTAACCTCCCCTAATCACTTAATTAAGCTAACGCCCCCCTCCCCCACCCCCCGCGCTCCACTTCTCCTTTGCTCCTCCGTGCTCTGCCCTCCTCTACCCGCGCTCCCTCCTCCTCCTCCCTCCTTCTTGCTCCCACTTTCTCCTCCCTCCCTCCCCCCACTCCTCCCCGTCCTCATCTTCCTCCACTCCTCCTCCTCCTTCTACCCCTTCTCCTTCCTCCTCTGCTACCTGCTTCCTCCCCAATCCTCAGCCCCCTCCTTCCTCCATGTTTGTATTGGGAGGGTTTTACAACCCCCCTTGCATGTTCTCTACCGACCCCCCCCTCCTCCTCTTATATGCACGCAAGTGGCTAAAGCTTCTAGAGCATGTAGGCTCTGGAACTTTCCAAGTAGAAGCTAGAAGAACTTCGCAAAAAGGTCACGAGCATTCATTAATTAATTAATACCTTCAATCGCATGTCCAACCTTACCTTAATACCTTCATTCATGTGTCCAACCTTACCTTAATACCTTCATTCACATGTGCGACAACTAATTAATTGAATTTCCCATTTTTTCATGCTGGGGGTCCTATTTATATATAATTTTTTCTCTCCCCAACCCCCTCTCTAATTATATATACTCCCCCCCTTTTTTCCCTCCTTTGCACTATATCCTTCCCCCATCTACATTCCCCACTAAATTCCCCTCTAAATTCATTCTCCCCCCTCTAAATTCCCATGGGATTTATCCTCTTATATTTCCCTTCTTTTTCTCTATATTTCTTCATTCCACCCTTTAGTTTTTCATTTGTAAACATCCCCTCATATTCCTTCCCTCCCTTTTTTCTTTTTTCTTATTATTTTCTTAAAGGTTATTTTATTTTCCTTTACAATATCCCCTTACAAATAAACATTCCTTTATAAGCCCCCTCTTTAATCACTATTATTTCCCGCACTTTACCACTTTATTCATTATCTCTCCCTTCCCCTTGTCTTTAGATTTAGCCACAAGAATTTTCTTCTTTGTTCTTATAATTTCATTTCCCTTCTTGAAATTACCTCATCACAAGTTGCTACACACAATGACTTAACCATCTTTTCCTTCGCATTACTAAACTCTCACTCACTCACTTATCAACCCCCCTTGTCCACCCCGGTGTTTTTTCATCCTTGAATTAGATTTCAGTCTCTAAAAAAGCATTAGTTTACTTTCATAATTTTACTTCAAATTACTTAAGTTCTATTTTATTGTGAACCCAATAACAAGGGAGGAGGGTTTATGACACCTGTATTCCCAACTAAGCTTATCATGTTTTCTTGTTGGATGGTGGCAGGTATGCAGATTCTCCTCTTCAATCAAAGAGATGCTTGTCAGGACTTCACTGACTTTACTTTTATTTGCAAATATTTTTTGCTGAAACATTATTGGCATTCTTTGGCAAATAAACTATTACATACTTTTTTATACATTCTTGTAGGTGTTCTACCTACTCACTCAAGCACTTTCTTTCACTCTATAATGTTATATTTTTTTCTCTTCCCTAACTCCTTTGTCTTTTAACTATGCAAAAGGGGTTGTTGTCTTTTCTACCACATACATACATACATATATATATATATATAAAGTTATTTTTATTCATATATTTATATTTATGTTATATATATATATATATATATATATATATATATATAAATCATCTATTTATATTTATATATATTCTCTCTCTCTCTTTCTCTCTCTCTCTCTCTCTCTCTCTCTCTCTCTCTCATCTATCCTCTGATGCGCTACGTTGGCAGTCTGCCGTGCAATTGCCCATTGCCTTAACTCCATGTGCCACCTGCCATAACTCCATCGATTTTGTATGTTCCATTTGTCATCAACTTCATGCCATGTCATCATCGATTGCCATGTGGGCACATGCCCTGCACGTTCTATCATTTGTCCATCGGCTACCATATGGCATGTGGCTCATGAAAGATTAGCAACTAGCAAACAACTCCAAAAAGATGGACGCATGGTGGCTCTCCATATAATACTTTGGTTTTGCATATTGCGGTGAAAATGAGGCTCGAGAAGCTTGGATTGTCCACTCTCTACAAAATCAAACATTCAAAAAAAAAGGTCAATACATTATCCACATTCTGTCTACTGTGTGAAGATTGTATGCAATGGTTATTGATTCTACATAATCCCAAAGCTACTGAGAAAAGCCCACAATGGTTCACCTCTAAATGTGAAAAGGGGCTAATCTACTCACGGTAATTCCAATGATTACATAACCATCTTGCCATCCAACTTTTGGCCAATTGTTCAAGAGCATCATCAACTTGAGCGATCCCTCTGTAATCCATAACTACTAATTAGGTAGATTTATTAGTGCATTGACCTTAAGCAATACAATAACTGAGTTGAGCAATCCCTTTATAATCAAGAACAAAGACATGAACTCATATACCAAAACCTTTACAAGCGGGACAAGCACGTTGCATCTATTATATCATGCTTGGTCCAAGCTATCTAATAGAGACATTCATGCCCGATCTATGACAACTGACACACTTGATGGATGCTCCAAACTTTGAGCCTTTCTATAAATATGAGGCATCCCATGAATAGAAGCTAGAGATCTCGCTCAAACCTTTTAAGCTTAGAGATCAAGATGACAAAAAAGGGTTACCCCTTACACTTAGGACAGAGTACATTTTTGGACAATGATAGCTTCTTAGGTGTGCATTACATAAACCTTCTAGTAAGTCCTTCATGGTGGACAACCATGCCTTTACCTCTAACCACCACATCTACTACCACCTAAAGCTCAAAAATGCCAGAAGTACGAACATATTCTTCTCTTTGATTTCTAAGTTCAAATTCTAGATATTCCCCTCTCTCATTTTTTACGTCAGCTTTTCTAGGCTTACAAAGAGCTCAAGGAGCAAACTATAAGATTTGATGACTTCAAATCTAGTTTATGGGCTTACAAAGAACTTAAGGAGCAAACTACAAGATTTGATGACTCAAATCTGGTATGACTTTGCATACCCTCTTAGTACATAGGCTTTGCATACCATTCTTTATGCATAGGCCTTTGAATAATACATTACTTACCCTGGACATGTATGCTTTATGATGCCAAATGACTCTCTATAAGATTATTTGATCTAATAAATGCATCAAAATTATAATGCATCCTTCCATATTTGTTTGTAAAGCCTTGAAAATACCACAAGAAGTCATCACATCCACATGGAGCTATGAGTTGCATTTGTTGTATCACCTATACTTAATGTCTTTGGTACCCAAATGGAACCCCCATGCTCACCTTTAGACTATCATTGCTCTTGAGGAGCCCAAACTTCCACGAACTAGATTGCCTAGTGCAATAGTTGCTATTGATGCTATTGGCATAGTCTAGTTACCAACCTAAGTTGGAGGTCCCTAAATTGAATGCTGCATCAATGGCTAAGCTTGGCCAACGGCCCCCAAGAGCTGAATTCACCCCATGGGGGTGGTTCATAAGGGCCATTGCTTAAGGCCGATTTGAATCTATGGTATCACAACTTGAACTTAGAGCAACTGCCATTATAGTGGCAGGACTATTCTAGCCGCCACACGGCCATGGATTAACCATGTACAAATGTGAGTGGAGCTCCCACAGCCCATCCAACAGATGATCAGCTATAGTTGGCACTTCAACGAAGGAAGAAGAATCAATTTTAGACTCTACGGAGAGCCTGTACCAGAGGTTGGGCAGATAGGGTAGATTGTAAGGTAAGATCTCTAATAATTTATTGTTGACTAGGGGCAACAACCCTTGGATTTGCTTTTGATTTGTGTCCTTCTGCCCTAGCTTTGGTAAGCCCAGTAAACCTTTCCTATTTTGATGCATAGCTTTGCAACACTTTTGCTCTATGCAGGTTATAGGATGTGGCACCAATGCCTTTGCAAAGAGGACTCTCCCGCCCAAAATTCAAAATAATGCTCAAAGGTAGAGCTCTAAGAGAACATATGCACCTTTAAAGCCATCAACTTGAAGCTATTGGTTTTTGGAATGGATGTTTTCTATCCATTTAGCTATAAGTTCTCTACATTCAATGTAGCATTTCCATGCTTAGAGTCAGTTTTGGCAGTCAGGATATGGTGAGTGAGATTGCCAATTTATAGGTCCATTTATTTCCCTTGGATCTATGTTCTAAATAGGCAAGTTGGGATTTACACATCATATGTAGCATTACACAACAATTAAATGGCTATGTGTCTCTATTAAATCTTATGGGGAAGGATTCAAAACTATTTTCTCTAAAAAATATTTCCTCCTTTTCTTTATTTTGATAATCTACATGTACGACAATAAGAACAATGGGTGGTTAGTGTTAGGGTTAAGTTAATTTAGGTTAGCATTAGGTTGTGTTAGGCTGGGTGGGTCCCGTCAAGTAATTCTAGGTAGGTTAATGTAGCATTGTTGTTCTTACCTTATGGAAAGTAAGAACAATGTAATTTGATCTATATTAATTTCCATTTTCAAGTTATAGATTGGTATGGTTCTTTAGCATGTGATTTTTATAGGCATTTAAAAAAAAATGTTGGCTTTGGAATCATGATGATCAAACTTCTATAATGGAAGTTATAGACCTTAGATAGAAGAAGAGACAAATAGGACATACATAGAAAAACCTATAGTAAACATGCAAGTTTAAAAGCCTAGATGTGTAAAAGTGATAGCATTTGTAAAAATATATGTCAACAATAATGGATGTATGATTGTAAATTCATATTATTTTCAGCTATAGAGAAGACTAGACAATATATTATATATTGTTGTACAATATCCAATATTTTCTAGGACATATGTAAGAAAACCTCTAGTAAACATGCAACTTTTGAAAGCCTAGAAGTGTAAAAGTGATAGAATTAGTTTAATGGATGTATGATTGCAAATTGATATTATTTTGAGCTAGGAAAGACTCGACTATACTATTGTACTATAGGTGTCCTTTATCCAATATTTTCATTTCTAGGTTATTAGATCATTCAAGCTTTCAATCTCATAGAACTTAACAAGGATTCTTGCATATTGCATCCAAAGAATACCCTTGGGTTTGGAAAAAGGATTACATTAGTATATCATACAAAACTATTATTGATGGTTTAAGTTTTCATTCACATGTCTCTTAACAAGTACATGCATGCACAATTCTTGTCAAGGCTATCGTTAATAAGTACTTGCATGCACCATAATCTCCAAAGCTAGTATATTCCCGATACACAACAATGAACCTATTGTGAAAAGGGTCTATTCAGCACTCCTAATTTTCAAATCTATCACTAAAGTATCATTAACAAGTACTGGCATGCACAAATGTTTTCAATGCTAGTAATTTCCCAACAAACAACAATGAACCTATTGTAGAACTTGAGGGGATTACTCATAAATAGGTAAGTGTAGCACATGAATTTGATAAAAGGTATTTTTTAAATGCACTTTTTACACATTGTTCACATATAGAAGGATTGGCCATATAAAAAGGGGATATACATAAATTGAATAGAAATGGGTATGTTTTATTCATGATAAATTTACAAATAAGGGTTTCACAAATAGGCCTTGAATGGTCCTGATACGGTTTATATATAGTTTACGCATGTGTGTGTGTACGCATTGTTGTCTCTGTGCCAACATGGACTTAGGTAGAATAGAATGTGTGTGTAGAGTAGTGGCAAAGCTCCGCTTGTACTTGCATAAGGCTAGAAATAATCCCTCTTAGAAAGCCTACTTGCACGTTCTACATGCAAGTCCTACATGCAACTCCTACATGCGAGTTCTACATGCAAGTTCTACATGCAACTCCTACATGTGAGTTCTACATGCAAGTTCTACATGCAACTCCTACATGCGAGTTCTACATACAAATTCTACCTGCAACTCCTATATGCGAGTTCTACATGAAACTTCTACATGCAACTCCTACATGCAACTTTTACATGTAGAGAGAGAATGTCTTACAATTCCTACATGCAGAGAGAGAAGCTCTCCAACTTGTATAAATACCCCATAATGGAATGAATCCCACACTCTTTGGGGCATTGTGTTGAGTTCTACATTTGTATTCCAAGCAATTGTCTCAAGTGTCCATGCTTCCTTACACTCCACATCCAAAAGCATGTCCTAACCTTGCAACTCCTCCTCCCCTCTCCTCCAACCTTGCAACCCATCCTCTCCCTCTCCTCCTCCCTCCTCCTCCTCCTTCTCCCTCCTCCTCCCT
The DNA here is from genome assembly GCF_047967505.1 of Dipteris shenzhenensis. Classification (NCBI taxonomy): domain Eukaryota; kingdom Viridiplantae; phylum Streptophyta; class Polypodiopsida; order Gleicheniales; family Dipteridaceae; genus Dipteris; species Dipteris shenzhenensis. The sequence goes on along the minus strand of NC_141614.1, from coordinate 4,882,828 downwards.
TCTCCTCCTCCCTCATCCTTCTCCTCCTTCTCCCTCCTCTCTCCTCTCTCTTCTCTCCCCCATGCAGGATATATGGTGAAGGAGACATGGTGAACATACCTTATTCTGAGAGCCAATATTAGTCCAACATACAAAAATTAGGTTCCAATGTACCTTCTCATTGGAAAACCCAATACATTACATCTTCCTTTACCAAGAGACTAAGGATCTATAGAATCACTATCATTTTGTACAAAATGAAGCACATATGGCCCAAATCAATATTATTAATCTATTGGTTTAATTTAATTTGAGGTCTAAAGTAGACTTGTAATACTATGTCAATTCGTAATTTGGGTATAAAATTGGCTAAACTAGTTGTAAACCTGAATAGTTTCATGGTTTAAACCAATATTAAAGATCACTTAATTTAAGGTAAAAATATAATAGTGGTAGTATATTGTTTGGTGGTTTAGATAGCCTTCTTCCACTTACCCAACAATTCCTAAGGCTCAATGTAGTTATTGAGCGAGGTGAAGGGAGCACCCAATAGTCAAATTCAATGCTCAGCAAGATGAGACAAAAGTCTCGGTAGTAGAAGCTATGAGTGCCCTTCAAAAATTAGCCATCCCATTGTCACATATTGTATCTAATTGCCAAAATTTTGGCATCTATTTGGATGCTTGGATCGATGTCCACAATCATTATTTTTTGTGCAAAAGAGTGTGGAAATAACGTTCTCACATCAGTGATGTAAAAAATTCACCAGTGAACCAAATAAATATACCTAGTAGTTTGAGCGATATCGATGGTAATGGTCAAAATAGAGACAATAATGTTCCAAATGCCGGTGGGCTATGAGCATGGTGACATGAAATAAACATGTAAGTATTGGAAGCACAATGAGAGTAGGTAGCTTCACTTTTCTTATCAGGGTTTTGCAAACTCATTATGTCTCTCAATTATTTATTGTAACATTAATCTTCAAAACTGAAAAGAAAATAAAAGATTTCAAATTCCATAAAGCTTGTACATATATACGATTCCTATATCTATCTCCGTCGAATCCTTGAAATGCAATCTAAGCTTTCAAATAGAAAAATATAGGAAGCATCCTGAAACCTATAATTCAACATTGATCTTTTAAAAATACAATAAATACTTCATCCATTCCATAAACTAGAAACCTCAAGATCTTAAATCTTCCATCCATGATTGAAGCCTTCTATCTATATCAAATGGACTTCTTCAAAATATTGTTTCTTCTCAAATAAATCAAGGTATTTGTAGCTATTACTATTCCTTCTCCTATATTTCGAAAGAAAATGTTCCCAAGCTGAGTGACCATTTATCTTCTTTTTTCCCATTTTCTCTAAATCAAAACCTTTTTATAGATATTTCAAGCGAAATATCATTAGATGCTATTCACTTATCTATTTCATTGGTGAATGTCAAACCTTTTTTCTATAAAGTTATCATCTTTTATTCCAAAAAAGTTCATTTATTATCAAAAAATATTGAAGTGAAAGGTTTGAACATTATTTGCAACATGCACAGTCGACAACCACTCTCATCCATTATCTTTGGGTTGGAAGCAAACTACCTCATTTGCCACTATCCCATTTAGAATAAAGCTAGAACTATTATTCACATCATGGGAAAGACAAGCAAGCTTTGCAGCCACTTTGTGGTTCCCTTTCCCTAAATGTAAAACATGAACAAATTGTTTAAATTTTTTATTTCTCAACATTTAAATAGCTATATCTAAAATCAAGCATATATAACAAACCAAACTATGTATTAAAGCTCTAAAAACTTCCATATTTATAAATAAATAACTATCTATCCATTTACGGGCCTGTTTCTTAAGCCTTCATTCTAATGTGACTTGGATAAATAATATATCTTCCTAAAAAATATTCTTAGGTATTAGTCATATGAACCTTAACATTGGAAAGTAACTAAGGGTACATCATATCCTTGTTGGTTACAAAGATTCAATAATAAAAATAAAAAAGGCAACAAGCCATAGATATACCCCTATTCTTTAATTTTTAAATTCCTTCACATAATTGATTAACCCCCTCTTGCATGTATACATTTTTCCATCTTAAAATTTAGACATCACTCCATAAATATACACATATGAATTACACTAAGTCCCTATTTTATAAATCCCCTCATGTATGTAAATAGCATGTAAGTCTACGTACTAAAAAAATACCCCTCCGTGCACTAACGTGCTATGTTACATGTTTATGAGTGACCCCCTCGGGCATAAAACAAAATCACATTTCTCACAAGAGATCTAAGGAACTCAACAAAGTTCCTAGAACTTCCACAAAAAATTTCCACAAACAAATTCCATAGACACAAAAAGAGCAAAAGCACACTTCTCATAAGAGCACTCGACAAATAGAACCTAGAACTCCCACAAACAAAGGCACAAAGGCCAAAACCACAATTCTCACAAGAGATCTAAGGAACTTAATAAATAGATCCTAGAACTCCTACAAACAAATTCCATCTTAGTTCAAACCTTCTAGATTGCTTTCGCAATCTTGGGGGCTCTTTCTTCTTTCTTTTCCTTGTTTGATCTCTATGCTTGGCTAGGGAACCAAGCGTGAGATAAGAGAAACTAGCGAATTGTGAGCTTAAGTACAAGAAAAGAGTCACATAATCATTCTAATACAGTTTTATTCAACATAGTTATCGGCCTCCAATCATCCACTTTCAACTTGTTTTGTCATTTTGGGACAAGCTTAATCAATCCTACATTTACATCAATCGAGAGACACCCCCTTTGAACAACATAGTTGGCCATGTTTACCAAGTCAAACATGAGAAGATTCTAGAAAGTAACAAAGAATTTTAAGGTTAGCTTATTCAAACCGGGAGAACGCTCCTTCTTCATAAGAGAAAGAGCATTCCATAATTCATTAATGGATAAACTTTGAGATGGTTGTACCTTATCATGATCTAGCACACGAGCCTTGACTAAACTAAGGATTTTATTCTTGCAACATGGCCAAAGGAGCTCCTAGGTACTGCACACTTTGACCCCAATGGATCCATCTAATCAGCAAAGCAACCAACCATCCATGCATTAGATCCAAGGCAATTCTTGTTGCAAAGGTCTTATTCCAGCTGTACATGATCTAGAGCCATCATAGAATAGATACATAACTTCAAATAACCTCACATTCTGCTAGGACTCCTCAGCTAGAGCTACCATGTCATTAGAAAAGTGTTGAGAGCACATTTGCTTCCCCGAAGGAAGAACAACTCCCTTAACTAGTCCATAATTGACTCTATGATTAAGTAAGTTGATCAAAGGGACTATGCATAATGCAGATAACAATGGAGCTGATGGAAAACCTTGGCACATTGAGGGTTTCAAGTCAAAGCTTCCCACCACACCACCATTGAGACATAGAATCGTTGAAAGCATTCCCAAACAAGTAGCATAGCAGCTTTCCAAAGATAGGCCCGAAACCCATGTGATCCAATAATGTAAAGATTTCAAATATAAAATCCCAATGTACCCAATCATATGCTTTGTCAAAATTAAAGCCAATCTCTACCCTGGAAATATTAATGATATTCTCAAATATATCCCTTCTTGTGATGAGCCCATTTTGTTCTCTATCTACTAGCTACATCCATATACCCTATATCCTCAAAGCCAACACCTTGGCTATGACCTTATACAAGGTATTCAACATAGTTGTCACCCTCCAATCATCCAGTTTCAACCCATTTTGTCATTTTGAAACAAGCTTAACCAATCCTACATTTACATCAATCAAGAGGAACCCCCTTTAAATAGCAAAATTGGCCATGGTTACCAAGACAAACTTGAGAAGATTCTAGAAAATAACAAAGAATTCTAAGGTTAGCCCATCCGAATCAGGAGAGCACTCCTTCTCCATAAGAGATAGAGGATTCCATAATTCATCAATGGAGAAGCTTTGAGATAGCTGTACCTTATCATGATTTGACACACAAGCCTTGAGGATTTGATTCACACAACACTACCAATTGCTTGAGTCTACCAAAGCCAGATTGCCTACAATGGCTTTGATCATGTCCTAAACACCTTAGCAATGTGCTAGTACTCTATCACCAGACTGCCGTGAGCATCCGGAATTCTATCCACAAACTCTCTCTACACCTTCCTCTTTACTGTTTGGATTTAGATGGACAATCACCCACTTCAACCCACAATTGCCTACTTTGGATGCAAGCCCGCTCAGCTTTCTTGAGTTCCATAGCCTTGAGGGCTTCCTCCACCTTAACAAGGAGTGTAGAAAGCTATTATCCTTAGGGGATGATCCTACAGGTTGGGCCAACACCTCTCTCACCCAGACCAGGAGTGATTCTTCCTATCTACTTCTTTTCTTTAGCTTTCGCAACCACTCTCTAGCTAGTAAATGCATTGCTTAGATGCCCACATCACGTTTATTGCATGGTTCTACCACACCCAAAGTGGGATTCCTCCACTCAATCTTGATTTGCTTGACAAACTACTTGTAGGATAACAATGCATTCTTATACAAGATATCCCAAGATCTTCTTACATCAAGAGGACTGGCACACAACCAAGCTACAGGTACATGATCCCAAGATATTCTGATAGTAAGAGGACTAGCAAATGACCAAACCATAGGTACATGATCCAAAATTCTAATGTGCAAAATATATTCCACCAACCCTCCTCGAAGGCACAAAATCTATTGATCTTGCCTATCCTAAACTCACTCCCCTTCCTTTTATTATTCCAAGAAAAACCTTTGAGCCTCAATGAATTAAGATCAATACATTCCCAACCAACACACTTCCTCCTAGGCCTCAATTTCACTACCCAAAAAATGTCCACTAGGAGGATCATTTTGACTCCCCAATAGTCATATTCCAATCCCTGCCCAACAACCCCTTAGATTCAAATAGTAAATATTTCAGATTCCTCCATGCATCACAATGCTCCCTTGCAATTTTTCAAGTAAACACAATGAACACATGGAAAGAAAACTTGGAGACCTTGACCTCAGTAACTAAAGCGCACCCTCCCTATCACATGCCACTTCAGACAACAAGTGTCTAGCTTTAGCCAACACAACACCTTACCTCTCACTGAGCAATTGACCAGCACCAAAAAGCCCACTTGACACAAAGAGAACCATAAATCATCATCTTCCCTAGACTTGCACTCCTAAAGGAAAACCACATATGGGGCCGTAGACCTAATAATAGAAAGGCACCCATTTTGTTTCACGTTTCCCTGCAGGTTCCATGAAACTAAGAAATAGACACAATTTTACTTACCTCCTTGAGGATTTCGGGTGACCTCCTTTATTCTTTTGGAAGCATCCCGAGTCATCACAGAATTTTGGTTAAGTTCCATAAGTGGCTTCTTAAAATGCACCTTATCCTCAAAGATTCTCTTATGTTGGTTTGCATGAGGCATGTCTTCATACTTTGAGACTTCATTCTTTTTAGGAGTGCCCAACTTTTGGGGGAAGACTATGAACCTATCAAGGCTTGCTTCTCATCTAGATAAGAGGAAAACTGCGAGCAACCCTCAAAGGGAAAGGGTCTTCTTGTATACAACTCCACCACACACCCTTTCTTGGTGACAAACTTCCAAGGAGAATCAAAGTTGGATTGATTCATCTTCTCAGCATCCACAGAGAGATCTTTCTTTGGATGATTGATCATCATTCATGTTGCATGTAGCTTGTACTTCCCCAAAACTAGTGCAAAGTGGAACCTCCACCCAAGGAGGTAGGATTCTTATAAAAAACCTTTGCCACACCTATGTATCACTAGAACTAGATGAATTACTCTCCGAAGGAGCTAGAGAAGAATCACTCGATCCAGCACACTTTTGCATCCCCACGTGCCAACTTCATGTTTTGTGGTCTCTCAGGACATTCCCACACATAATGCCACATTTTCTTACAACGATAGCAAGAATCTAGAAAGGGGCCAAATCAAATAGGTTGTATAAGCTTACCCACCATCTCCAAATTCTAGCCCCACTAACTCAAGCACCATTTGTCTCAGTCCCATAAGATCTAAGCTTTGTAAACTCTAGAGTCTTTACTAGTTGCAGGTGGTATCAACAAAACCTTTCCAAGAGATGTAGCCATCCTCTCCATAGCACTACCCAACCATGCAAGAAGAACCAAAATTACAATCCATACTAAACACATGCAGCAAAAAGTCATTAACATTGAAAGTTGGACTCCAAGGTATAACCAAAACCGCAACACCCACAAAAGAGAAAGTGTCAATATCAATGTGGGGAGGGTGAAATTCACAAGGAAGGGAAAAACTTTTCGAAGTAGAACCTGGTATCTATGCGAACCATTTCTGGGGGGTGGGGAGCGTGAAGGATCCGTTTGATATTTCCAAGAGGGTTAGGAGGGAAAACAAGACCAGGGGGTGGGTAGTAGGGATCCGAGTAAGTCAGAGGATAGTGGAGCAATCTAGGGAAAAATTGGTGTTGGCTGCCTGGGGATGCATAGTATAAAAAGGATGTGTGCGGAAGTTGGGGGGGGAGGGGCAAAAGGTTTCCTAACCCATCAAATTGATTGGATGGGGAGAAAAGGTTTCTAGTATCTGGCATACTTACGAGCTCAATCCGATACAAAAAAATGAGCAGCTTGCTAATATTCCCATTCAGTGGTATACTTAATATCGAGTCCCCCATCTATCAATCATGTGCCTCGATGCAGGTGAAAGAAGGGTGATATAGTCAAGTGGTAAGACCTGAATAAACAGAGTGTGGAATTGAATCGTACAAGCCTTTATCGGGGACTCTTATTGACCTTCGTACTTGCCGTCTCATTTTCCAACTACTTCTTCAATTAGAAACTGAAGAGATTTGATAACCCCAATTGGGAAAAACTAAGACCTTAGACCGATTCGGCCAAGCAACTCATTTTTTATGGCCTCCAATACACAATGTATGAGAATAAAGCCCTGACCCACAAACCTAGTTGAGTAGGAAAAAGAAGGAAAATCACATTCAAAGGTAAGGAATTGGTTGAGTTCCATCATTGAAGGAACTCTCTTTGTAAAAAAATAGGTACAAGCCTCCTCTATCCAACCTTTCTAGATTATGCTTAATAACCTCTAGGGGAATTTCATAGACAACCAAGTGAATCCACATGGCCCTTTCGCTCTACATCCCTAGCCCACAAAGCCAGCTCCTACTCAAGAATTGCTTTGGCTTCATGCTCCTCTAGAGGTGTAAAACCACTCATTAGTTTGGACATCACCACCTCAGAATAGGATAAAGTATCATTACCAGAACTCACCTGACCATCTAGTGTCCTACTTTTCCCCTCAGTTGTTCTCTCCACATGCTCTATTTTTTAGAAGTCACCATTGCCACTACCCCAACATTTGTTTCACTCATCAGCTTGCCCTTGAAACCCACGTTTTCCTTCAGCATGCACTTGTACTTGCACCCATGTGCTCTACTCCATCCTGAACACGGTCTCTTTGCATGCAAAACCCTACTTAGTGCTCTCCCTAACATATTGGGAGAATAGTTTTAAAACCATAAATGAACTTGCCATAGACTCAAATTATTTTAGTTAAGAGAGTTTTCATGTTGAGTGCCCACTCAAGGACCTTAATGCACTTGATATGCCCAAATTAGTGAAAATTGGCTTTATATGTTAGGAAAGTGTGAAAAAAGATCATATACAATAGATTAGTAAGAGTGAGGTGCAAATGGATTGGAACCTTAAATGGCATATATTAGCAATGATGAATGCCCGATCGTAATGCAAAAATTGAGTTTGGTTCTTTGCTTCCATGACCATTTTGTGGTGCATGTAACAATTATAGAGGATATTTTACACCCAAAACAAACAAACAACTCAAATTTTTTATTGTAGTATGATAATCTAATAATGAAAGTGAAAATGTAGAATTTTATATTGCTCTTCGTTACTTTCTATTTATCATTAAAATCGTTTACCATATTTTTTGATATTACATTAAAGAAGGCTCAGGAGTAAATACAACCTTTGTTTTAATAAGAATTGACATTTCGTCATATTTACACATTGTACAAAAAAGTGACCTTTGTAAGAATTTTTTCTTGCCATTCCCTTCTAGTATCTCTCTATTGTCAAATTATGAGAAGGTTTTCTCCCTGGTGAATGTCAACAAACTGGCTTTTCCTAAGAAAAAAAAGAACTGAAGAGTATTATTTCAATGTCCTTGTATGTTACAATACTCTCCATAAAGTGAGAATTCATTCTTTCAATGATAATGATCATTAGGGAATTGTAAAATTGTTCGTAGAATTTGAAGTGGAGTGTATAGACATTTGTGTAATACATCTATAGTAGTATATATGCATGGTGTCTAAAATTTTGCAAACTTACATTATGAATGCTCAAACTTTAACCTTCTACTAGTTAAAGATATCATTAAGTTTTCCTACAAAATTTTGGACTAAAAAAAGGGACCTATTAGAAAGTCTTTCTTGCACTACCATGAAAGAGATGGTGGAATATAGCTTGGAATATCTTATTCATCGAAATATGACATGATTTTTCTATTTTTTTATTCAAGTGGCCCAAACTCTAATGCAAATCTCCCACTCAAGGGAGTCACTATATGTAAGGTGTATATGTCACATGCATTCAAGCCCTATATTTTAAAAACTTTAAATCCCTTGTTTAAGAATATTGTGTGATTAAAGACACCCTTTTTCTATATAGATTTGTAACTTCTTTCCCTTTTTTATTTAACAACACCCCTCTATAAATATATGTTTACCAAAAACATGATTTAAAAATGCCATTCTATTAAGCACATGTTATAAATGCCTTTTCTCTACATGAACCCCCCAAGACCTCCCGCTAATATCTTCAATTCACCCATCATGGTTTTTTTCTAGCTCTCTCATTTTTTAGGTGCACTTTCACTTCCCTCCTCTCTTGAAGCCTTATATTTTGAGGAAGAATCTCTAAATTTTTTGTTCATCACCTTTAGATTGCCTTTAGAATCATGATCATATCACTTCCCTTCGTTGTTGAAAGTTCCCTCTCTCTTCACTTGCTCTCTTTTAAAAATTTCACTCTTTTTGAAAGAGATCCAATTTGCCCTCTTTTTCTTCAAGTTTGGATGCTTATCATTTAGAATCTTGTCATTTCTTTCTTTCTTTAATCTTCCCTCTCCATTTATAAAAGTTTGTAGTTAGAAAATTCAAGATCTTTTAGAAAACTTGAAGTCTCTCAACCTCACTTCCCCTCTTGTTTTCCCTTGTTTGGTATGATCTTGAAATATATTGGAGAATTTTGGATTTTCCCAAGTATGTTTCATGGAGAATGAGGTAAATATAGTATTTTTTATAGAGGAATATACTAACAATGACAAAATCTAAAGTTTCGTGAAGCTATTTCAACCCCATCCTCATTTTCAAAGCTGTTAGTACTAATGTGATGTTTTGTTTCAAGTTTAATAAAGATCCGGATGCATTTGGTCTTTAATTCTCTAGTTTGGTATGAGCTCAAAATGTTTTGGAGCACCTATCTCTCCTCATTCTCCTTTTTACATACAAATACCATAGTGATAATGATGAGATCTAAAGTTTAATGAAGACATCTTGAGTGAGTCCTAATTTGGGAGTCATTGTTTGACAAAAATGATGCTTTGTGATGTTTTCTTTCAAGCTTGACAAAGACTTGGATGCATGTCAAATACATATATTCTTTATTTCTCTAGTTTGGCTTTTTAAAAAAATTAAATATATTTTGGAGCATTTCACTTATCTTAAGTTTCATGGAGAACTATAAGCTACAACATATTGGAACAATACATTGGATAGTGGAATACATTAGAGCATTGTATTGGAATACACTCAAGTATAATAAGTGTTGGGACAAATTGATGTAATGGGATTATACCAAGGGGTACAAGGATAGTGTGTGCTTGTGTGTGACCACATATTGTTTACTATGACCAGGTTAGGTGGTAGAAGGTTCTAGTAGGTGTGATTGAGAGATTCATGGACCTGATTGAGTAATCCGTGGAGAAATTAGTGGATCTGGAGATGCTCTCTCTTGGGTACATGCATTGTATCAGTTGCCTTCTTAAGGCCACCTCTACTCATGAATAAACAAGATTTTCCCTTTCATTGTTGTTCTCTCCATGTTTTCATTGCTGCTCCAACAATAAGAAAGAGAGGTTTCCATTCATATGCAAGACTTAGGCATGCAAATATGATCCGAATGTTTGTTTTTCATCCTTTTTAAGTAGTGGAGTTGTAACTAACTTGCAATATATTTGTAATATATCTCAATAAAAGTGCAAACAAAGGTGCTGACATCGGGATGATGAGGGGTGCCGACGTGCTCCCCCTAGATTGGAACATGGACCCTCAGATCAGGCAAGGCTACCCATCGAGTTTAAGCATATCACTAAGCAGAGGAAAGGTAAGTAACAAGGATTTCCCTAGTAGTGGCAAGCGAACTGGAAAGAGCCCAGCTGCAAATCACACATTTTGTGCCAGAAGGACCATATTTGCTAATGAGGACTGAATCTTGCCAAACATCACGCTGCATGGGAGACTTGCGAGGAGGCATGATGGAGAAGGCCTTGAAATTTGGGAAGAAACAGAGAATTGGGGCAAATTGGGCTGTTGCTCCTTGATCCAGGTGCTGCTCCTTGAGCAGAACCAAAAAATAGCAGCAACAAAGGGGATGGTGGGAAGGACTGTCGATGGCAGCATACTCTCTTTAAGCTTTTCAATGTAGTGATAAAGATGACTCATTGTACTTCCCTCATGGTCAAATAATCTTAAAATGAAGTACAAAGGTGCAATGGCAGCCTTTATGGCTGCAGCTTCTTCCCAAAACATACTGTCCAAGATGTATGAAGCGATTGTACATGCCTCCGCTTTGCGGCTTCCTCTCCAAGCTTCCCACTCCACTACAAATGAGACACCTAAGCGCATCTTTTGTTTGTGTCATCCTACAAGTTTAGGACAAGTTAAGAATCAAAATTTGAATACATAAGTATTAAGAATTGAAATGAACTCTCAATTGGTTAGCTAAAAAAGGATGTTGACTTACCTTTGAAGAACAAGAAAGAGATAGCCAAATCTTGTCTTAGATGGCTTCACAAGATCATACTTGCATACTGCTCTGAAAAGAGCTAATGCAATGCTCTTTCTTGTTATGAACTTGATGATTTGGCTGGCTTTATTAAGAGTAGATTGCACCCAATCCAACTTGGCTGCAAGCAGAATGTATGGACGAGTAGTGGTGGTAGGTCCGTATGCCAGCGGTAGTGCCACATGATAAATATCTTGGTCTCATCTTGTGCTGGCAGTACATTACTTCGTGTAGTTGATGCCTCCACCCTTGGCTTGAGTATCATTGGGGAATAGATTTATGGACACATTAAAAATGCCATTGAGGAGGTTGGGCCACAAAATGTGGTCCAAATTATTACTGACAATGGCTCCAATTGTGCCAAGATGGGAGAATTGGTTGAGAGAGATTATAAAAGCATTGTTTGGACTCCACGTGCTTTTCACTCCATGGACTTGATGATGGAGGACATTGCCAAGTTGGATTGGGTGCAATCTACTCTTAATAAAGCAAGCCAAATCATCAAGTTCATAACAAGAAAGAGCATTGCATTAGCTCTTTTTAGAGCAGTATGCAAGTATGATCTTGTGAAGCCATCTAAGACAAGATTTGGCTATCTCTTTCTTGTTCTTCAAAGGTAAGTCAACATCCTTTTTTAGATAGCCAATTGAGAGTTCATTTCAATTCTTAATACTCATTGGTGTGTCCGGGTGAGTTAACCCTCTAGGAAACATGCCTGCTTCCACATATTGCTGAACATCTTGTAGTTCTAGCCATCCAGTGTCTACCAAGGAAAGAACCCCCTAGTCTTGTACTACAATGGCTTGAGTAGCTAACTCATCTGCCCTTTGATTTTCTTTTCTGTTTATATAAACAAACTTGCAAATATAAAATTGACTACATAGTGCCATAGCCTTTTGATTAAGCTTCTTCAAATGAGGACTTCTTTAATGCCCTTGCATTTGCTTTATAATAAGCTGAGAATCTCCTCTTACTTCCAATTCTTTAACTTGACTTTAAAGACAACCCTCCAAACTAAGAATCAAAGCATTATACTCAACTGCATTGTTAGTTGTGATACCTGGAAGCTCTTGTCCTCTTGCCCATACTTCTTGACCTTTGATTTTCATCAAGACCATCCCCCCAACTCCTTGTTGGCATGAAGGACTAAAAGCCCCATCAAAATACAAGACAAAAGCTATTGGTGGTGTCTCCCTTTCATCATTAATGTCCTCCTTATATTTCTTTTCTTCTCTTAGATCCTATTGTTCTCCCCTAGCAGATCCGGCAGATCCTCTCTAGTGAGTGACAGAGAGGGTCTGCTGGCCCTCAAGGTGGTCAAGCATAGAAGAATTTAAGGTGATACTCATTGGTGTGTCCGGGCGAGTTAACCCTCGAGGAAACATGCCTTCTTCCACATATTGCTAAACATTTTGTAGTTTTGGCCATCCAGTGTCTACCAAGGAAAGAACCCCCTAGTCTTGTACTATAATGGCTTGAGTAGCTAACTCATCTGCCCTTTGATTTTCTTTTTTGTTTATATGAACAAACTTGCAAATATAAAATTGACTACGTAGTGCCATAGCCTTTTGATTAAGCTCCTTCAAATGAGGACTTCTTGTCTTGTAATGCCCTTGCATTTGCTTTATAATAAGTTGAGAATCTCCTCTTACTTCCAATTCTTTAACTTGACTTCAAAGACAACCCTCCAAACCAAGAATCAAAGCATTATACTTAGCTGCATTGTTAGTTGTGATACCTAGAAGCTCTTGTCCTCTTGCCCATACTTCTTAACCTTTAGAATTCATCAAGACCATCCCCCCGGCTCCTTGTTGGCATGAAGGACTAAAAGCCCCATCAAAATACAAGACAAAAGCTATTGGTGGTGTCTCCCTTTCATCATTAATGTCCTCCTTATATTTCTTTTCTTCTCTTAGATCCTGTTGTTCTATGAGCAAATTATTTGCCATGAAACTTATTGGAACTAAAAAAGGTGTTTTATTGAAAAAAAAAGGAGCATTAGTATCCAATTTGATGTTAGAATATACGTCAAAATAACCATAGTATAGACATCAATATTTCCATTGGTATATGCCATGGTGACAGACTAAGACTGCTAAAAAGTTTATAGAAAGTGGTTTTGTATACCTTTCATAAAATATTGCTTTGTACTTTTGATAACTGAAAAGATAAAAATGTGAAGAACTTCCACTTCTAGTTTGGGTTAAAACACCTTCACATAACCATGATGAAAATCAAAAAGTACTGAAGAGTTTAAACCTTTAACAACAAGACCTTGAGCAATTCCTGAGGATTACCAAAAAGCGAGCGAGAAAAATTGAGCGAACCAAAAAAAGCGAGCAAGAAAAAGTGAGCGAGCCAAAAAAATTTATCAAAAGAGAAAAATAATAGATTGACAAATCCTTATTTTAGCAACTATCTAAGTTCTTCAAAAGTCCATGAGAGAGTTGGACCTATGTCATTGCCAAGGCATCATTAGTCTTCGCTCACTTTTACTCATTCAATTTTTTATAATCCTCCATTATCAAGTTCTCTCTCTCTACCAACATAAGTCAGATCACCAATGAAATCTTCCACACAAGTCAAAAGTTTCATAGGACTTCTTGAATGGAATAGTCCACATTACATGCATGTGCAAATGATTGGTTTTTGAAACTCTATTCACTCTTGGAACAAAACCCAAATCAAATTCCAAAACAAATCAATCTTTGCTTATAGAAATCAATGGTAGAAGCCAAAATAGACAACATATTGACATGGTCTCTATTATGTAAAATTTCCTCAAGAAATCGGCTAATTGTTTATTAAATTCATATTTTGATGTATGAAGGTTTAATAAATGGTGCAAAAAGTCATGATAATCATCCAAATCATGCCTTGCCATTCGTTTTGATTTGTAACATAACCCCATTTGGATTTGTAAATCAAAAGACATAGGATGTCGAAATTCTCATCTTTTGGGCCAACAGAGGGAGCGCATTAATGCGTTGCCTATTTTGGCCCAAAAGATGAGATTTAATGGGCTCCCTCTTTTGGCCCAAAAGATGAGAATTTAGGCATATAGCACTTGTAATTTAGAACATAGCACTTCGCATTTGTCATATGACACTTTGCATTTAGCACATAACCAATGTAAAATTTTAAGATCAAGGAATTTGCTCTATGTTGGATTCTTATAACTTGGGTGAAATCATGATTAAGGTGGTACACTATTTATGAACTTTAGCACTATAATAACACTTGAAACATGACCACTATTAATAACCTTAAAATGTCAATTTCTAAGAAGGAATGATATATCTAAGGCCTTTTGGGTATGAAAAGACTAAAAAGCATAGATTTTCAGTCCACTATGTTTTGGCACATCCTAAAAGGGCCTAATAGTACTCGCTAATAGCAAATGTACCGGACACCACTTTTTGTACCACCTTATCATGCATATAGCCACTTTGCATTTAACACAAAGTAATTCGGACTTTGCATATAGCAATTTGAATTCGACACATAGGACTTTGCATTTGGCTTATAGTACATTGCATTTAGCACATAACTACACATTTGTGTGCGGGGAGAGCTGGCACACTTCCTCTCGAAAAGTTATAAGACCAAGGAATGTGCCCTTTCTTGGGTTCATATTGATTTGCATTTAGCACATAACAACTTGAATTTGGCACATCACAATTTGCATTTGGCACATAACACTTTGCATCTAGCACATAACCAATGTTTGTCTCAAAAAATTGTAAGAGTACAAATTGGAGTCGTAGGAGACAGGAAAATTTTCCTAGGCATACGAGCGTCCATTCGAGGAGTGATCAAGGAAAGTAAACAAGATTGCTCCTTGAATTCTCGAATCAAACAATATTGCTTTCCTGAATCCAACACCCTTGAAAATCCACACTCTAAATTCATCCATTCCCGAAGTAGATTAGTTCTGAAGCTGCTTGTACCAGTAGTACATGATGCGGCATTACTCCCAATTACCGGGAGCATGGGTGGAGAGAGCGACATCCATTTGAGAAGCTCGAGCATTTTGATGACAAGGTCAAAGAAGCAAGGTCTATGATTTTCGAGGAGCTCGTGGTCATTCAATTCAAGGGAATGCAAGGAGTGGCAAGAGGTGAGCATGGTGATGGTGTTGTAGGTGGCAAAGAAGAGGGCGAAGGAGAGAAATACGGTAAAGGGAAAGGTAGCATGACCCATGAAGGAAAGGAAATGGGTGGGGGATGTTGGCGATCTATGCATGGAAATACTTTCAACCTACATGCGGCTCGACGAAGTGGAGCTAGTTTTACATAGAGATGAATCAAACGGTTTGAAGGAGATACTCATTTTCTTGCCCTTCAAGAAAATAATTAGAAATGAGGACAATTGTCAAACCTTTTAGTATCCTAAGATTCATTATCGATTCTTTAATGTTATGGGTTGAAAGAGGATCCAGAGCATTGGATGGCTCATAACAAAAGAACCTGACAATGAGCTCTTATAAGCTTTTACCCAGAAAACTTAGTATTGTGAAGTATTTGATAGTGAACAGTAGAGAATTTGCAAACATTGTCTATTGTGAGCAAAAATATATATATGCATTTCTCTCTCTGTCTGTGGAAGTCAGAGTGAATATGCAATCCTTTCTTTTGTGAGATTCACTCTTCACATATACAAAGAGAGAAACACTCACGTAACACGATAAGATGTCGAAATAAAGTGCACAATCAGCTTCTACATTCATTCATAATCTATGCCTCAACTCTACTAAGTTTGTTGGCTTATTACAAACAAGAAGACTCGATTATCGTCCCTAGTTTCCTAATGAATAGCTGCACAACAGAGAACTATCTATTAGACTATGACCTCACGGCTCTAGAGCTCATGATCACAACAAAAGGACGTAACAAATCGATGTGAAGACTTTTGTAATCGCCAAGGATCACTGCCACACGATCACCACCTCCATGCAACGTCTAGTTCTTTCTCCAAAACTGCCAAGTGTCCACGACTTGCTTAGCCCTCTCATCATGCTTGATCTCTTGCATGGTCCAATGACCAACTGTCAACCAGTACGCATCAACCAATCATAAGGCAGCCACCAAACCTTAGTCTTGCTACCACTCCCTTGATTTGAATAGGGAGTCAACATTAAATCTCAAAAAAAGAAAAATTTGGCTGATTCCCACTAGACTTGTCACCATTACAACTAAACACTCAAACCAAATCAAAGCCTCATAGCTTCATGAAACAAAGGACATCATAGTCCACACAAAACACTCCCAAGCATCGTAGTGCAATCACATAGATCCTTCCAAGCATCAAAGCCTAGTGGTTGGCATCCTACCCAAGCTACAGAACCATCAGAATGCCCAATCCTGGTCCTTATTGGGCATATCATCACTCACTAATCCAGCCATCTCCTCTGATGTTGTCTCCTCAACTATGCATGCTTTATGTTTTTCTCCTCTTGCTTCCTTGTCCTTTTGCTTCTTAACACAAAACCTCTCAATGAGGCTAGGCTTGCCACAATAATAACATGCACAGGTGTCTCTGCTTGTATTTCTCCTATCTTTCATAGCAAATGCAGTGTCACCAACATACAAATCCCCCTCCCTTTTTTCTTCGCTCATGAGGAGTCCCACGCAGTCGACAAAATCAGCCTCATCGTCCATCCTTAGAATTTGTGCTATCTCATTGAACCTAGAAGGAAGACTTTTCAAAAGTATAGCCTTCTGGTCATCATCCTCGATTTTGGCACCAACTCATTGAAGTTACTTCAAGAGCGCCTTCATGCCATTCAGAAAGGTTGCCAGATCTTCATTTTCATTCGTATGGAGATCGTATCATTGTTGTTTCAGATTTTCCTTCGAATGACACATTTTGATCCCGAACAATGCCTCTAGAATCGACTAGTTCACTGTGCCGACTTTCTAATCTCAAGATGGTGAAAGTATTCAGCTTGTCCCATCATACCAATGGCTTTGTCATTGTTCTTCTTCCACATTCATTTCTCTGCTTCTCCAGTAGTCGCTTCCTTCTTTGACCCAGACACAATCTCCCATAAGCCCTTCTGCATGAAGCACAATTTGGTTGCTAGCTGCCAGCTCGCAAAGTTCCTGCCTATGAACCTGACCACAGATGTCTTTGTCTTCTTTAGTGACTCCATGTTTTCAATCTAGCGTGCACAACCCGATTTGAGCAACAATTGCGAGCACATAGTAGCCAATACTTCTAACAAAGTTCTGAAACGTCGATGTACTTTACTCCTTGGCCTCTTCGTCTTCCACACCAGCACA
This sequence comes from Dipteris shenzhenensis, assembly GCF_047967505.1. Classification (NCBI taxonomy): domain Eukaryota; kingdom Viridiplantae; phylum Streptophyta; class Polypodiopsida; order Gleicheniales; family Dipteridaceae; genus Dipteris; species Dipteris shenzhenensis. The sequence goes on along the minus strand of NC_141614.1, from coordinate 4,865,421 downwards.
CGACCGTTCAATATCAAGACTGACAGAGCCAAATCTTCTAACTCTGGTCATGAATTCTTTTTCTCTGGATTGTCACAACCACGCTCTGATACCAAATGTTGGAAATCAGAGTGAATATGCAATCCTTTCTTTTGTGAGATTCACTCTTCACATATACAAAGGGAGAAACACTCACTAAACAGCCATGTAACACGATCAGATGTCGAAATAGAGCGCACAATCAACTTCTACATTCATTCATAATCTATGCGTCAACTCTACTGAGTTTGCTGGCTTATTACAAACAAGAAGACCCGACTATTGACCCTAGTGTCCTGATGCACAGCTATACAATAGAGGACTATCTTTCAGACTTTGACCTCACGGCTTTAAGGATCGTGATCACGATAAAAGGACGTAACAAATCGGCATGAAGACTTTTGTAATCACCAAGGTGTTGGGCCATGTAGCCATGCTACGTGGCACCAAGAGCACACCAGGTATAGGGGGTCCCAAGCCTCACCCCCTAGCCATGCAAAGCTCAATCTCTCCCCCCAAGAAGTCCTAGGAGGTATGAGAGAGAGAGGGGGAAATGAAGACATATATAGAAGGCCTCCACAATTACACATTTGATTATGGACTAAAGTCCCCATTGTACACGTGCCGATCACCGCCATCCATCACTACCACGCCTCCATGCAACGTCTAGTTCTTTCTTCGGAACTGCCGTCGAGTGTCCATGACTTGCTTAGCCCTCCAATCATGCTTGATCTCTTGCATGGTCCAATGACCAAGTGTCAACCAACACGCATCAACCAATCGTAAGGCAGTCACCAAACTTGTCTTGCTACCACTCCTAGTAGGGTCACCTCTCTGTCTCTGTCTCTATCTCTATCTCTGTCTCTCTCTCTCTCTCTCTCTCCACTTATGATTGGTTTAGCGAACCGTAAGATCAAGATCCTTAAATTTTATACATACAACGTTTGAGTAGCGACGACTTTTCGAATTGTAAAGTTTGCACAGTATATCATATGCGCATCATTTCCAGAGGTGTCATTTACCTATACATCATCTTGGGAATCTTGCAAGGATCTTAACCAAAGCAAATTTGCAACAATAATTTTTTAATTAAAGCCTACATAATAGGATCTTAAATCATTGTGAACCTTGCCATATATCTTTATCTGCAACATGTTGTGAGGGGACAATTGTTGCTATCTGAGAGAGTTCAATAGATTCCCCATGCCCTACATATCTATGTGTGTGTGTGCGTGTGCGTGTGTACGTGCATGCGTGCATGTGCAGCATGTAGTCACGGGACAATTGTTGTTATATGAGAGAGCTAACACTTTGTGGGGTACCAGCTGGTGATGATCAAGCATAAGCAATGGGTGGTGTCATATGGGGTTTTGGTGGCGTGCATCGTGGGGATAAACATGCTATGCTTTGTGGCATTGAACAAGCATTCAATATCAAGACTGACAGAGCCGAATCTTCTAACTCTGGTCATGAATTCTTTTTCTCTGGATTGTCACAACCACGCTCTGATACCAAATGTTGGAAATCAGAGTGAATATGCAATCCTTTCTTTTGTGAGATTCACTCTTCACATATACAAAGAGAGAAACACTCACTAAACAATCATGTAACATGATCAGATGTTGAAATAAAGCACACAATCAACCTCTACATTCATTCATAATCTATGCGTCAACTCTACTGAGTTTGCTGGCTTATTACAAACAAGAAGACTCGACTATTAACCCTAGTTTCCTGATGCACAGCTATATAATAGAGGACTATCTATCAAACTTCGACCTCACGGCTCTAAGGATTGTGATCACGATAAAAGGACGTAACAAATCGGCGTGAAGACTTTTGTAATCACCAAGGTGTTGGGCCACGTAGCCATGCTACGTGGCACCAGGAGCACACCGGGTATAGGGGGTCCCAAGCCCCGCCCCCTAGCCATGCAAAGCTCAATCTCTCCCCCCAAAAAGTCCTAGGAGCGATGAGAGAGAGAGGGGGAAATGAAGACATATATAGAAGGCCTCCACAATTACACATTTGATTATGGACTAAAGTCCTCATTGTACACGTGCCGATCACTGCCACCCGATCACTGCCATCCATCACTGCCATGCCTCCATGCAACGTCTAGTTTTTTCTCTAGAACCGTCGAGTGTCCATGACTTGCTTAGCCCTCCAATCATGCTTGATCTCTTGCATGGTCCAATGACCAAGTGTCAACCAACACGCATCAACCAATCGTAAGGCAGTCACCAAACTTGTCTTGCTACCACTCCTAGTAGGGTCACCTCTCTGTCTCTGTCTCTATCTCTATCTCTGTCTCTCTCTCTCTCTCTCTCTCTCCACTTATGATTGGTTTAGCGAACCGTAAGATCAAGATCCTTAAATTTTATACATACAACGTTTGAGTAGCGACGACTTTTCGAATTGTAAAGTTTGCACAGTATATCATATGCGCATCATTTCCAGAGGTGTCATTTACCTATACATCATCTTGGGAATCTTGCAAGGATCTTAACCAAAGCAAATTTGCAACAATAATTTTTTAATTAAAGCCTACATAATAGGATCTTAAATCATTGTGAACCTTGCCATATATCTTTATCTGCAACACGTTGTGAGGGGACAATTGTTGCTATCTGAGAGAGTTCAATAGATTCCCCATGCCCTACATATCTATGTGTGTGTGTGCGTGTGCGTGTGTACGTGCATGCGTGCATGTGCAGCATGTAGTCACGGGACAATTGTTGTTATATGAGAGAGCTAACACTTTGTGGGGTACCAGCTGGTGATGATCAAGCATAAGCAATGGGTGGTGTCATATGGGGTTTTGGTGGCGTGCATCGTGGGGATAAACATGCTATGCTTTGTGGCATTGAACAAGCATTCAATATCAAGACTGACAGAGCCGAATCTTCTAACTCTGGTCATGAATTCTTTTTCTCTGGATTGTCACAACCACGCTCTGATACCAAATGTTGGAAATCAGAGTGAATATGCAATCCTTTCTTTTGTGAGATTCACTCTTCACATATACAAAGAGAGAAACACTCACTAAACAATCATGTAACATGATCAGATGTTGAAATAAAGCACACAATCAACCTCTACATTCATTCATAATCTATGCGTCAACTCTACTGAGTTTGCTGGCTTATTACAAACAAGAAGACTCGACTATTAACCCTAGTTTCCTGATGCACAGCTATATAATAGAGGACTATCTATCAAACTTCGACCTCACGGCTCTAAGGATTGTGATCACGATAAAAGGACGTAACAAATCGGCGTGAAGACTTTTGTAATCACCAAGGTGTTGGGCCACGTAGCCATGCTACGTGGCACCAGGAGCACACCGGGTATAGGGGGTCCCAAGCCCCGCCCCCTAGCCATGCAAAGCTCAATCTCTCCCCCCAAAAAGTCCTAGGAGCGATGAGAGAGAGAGGGGGAAATGAAGACATATATAGAAGGCCTCCACAATTACACATTTGATTATGGACTAAAGTCCTCATTGTACACGTGCCGATCACTGCCACCCGATCACTGCCATCCATCACTGCCATGCCTCCATGCAACGTCTAGTTTTTTCTCTAGAACCGTCGAGTGTCCATGACTTGCTTAGCCCTCCAATCATGCTTGATCTCTTGCATGGTCCAATGACCAAGTGTCAACCAACACGCATCAACCAATCGTAAGGTAGTCACCAAACCTTAGTCTTGCTACCACTCCTAGTAGGGTCACCTCTCTCTCTCTCTCTCTCTCTCTCTCTCTCTCTCTCTCTCTCTCTCTCTCTCTCTCTCTCTCTCTCTCTCTCTTCTCTCTCCATCTCTCTCGCTTCTCCCCGCCTCCCCTCTCTCTCTCTCTTCCCTCCTTCTCTCTCTTCTCTCTCTCTCTCTCTCTCTCTCTCTCTCTCTCTCTATATATATATATATATATATATATATACATATATCTTACTACTACTTGAAGGGGGAGTTGCCACATGGCACTCATAGAGGAATTCATGCTATAAGCAAAGGAGGGCTTCACGTGTTGCGGTTAAACATGGAGAGATATGCCTTTGAAGTTGGCATAATAGGAGGCTTGCATAGCGAATCGACGGTGGCCCCAAGCTGCTGCAACACATGGCCAAATGTGCAGAGTTGCAGACTTAAGGCATGGCAGCTTGCTTATTACTTATGCGACGCTCCTAAATCCCATACCTTAAGTCTGCAACTCATCACATTTAGCCATGTGTTGCACCTTGGGGCCACCGTCGATTTGCTATGCAAGCCTCCTAGTATGCCAACTTCGAAGGCATATCTCTCCATGTCTAACCGCAACATGTGAAGCCCTCCTTTGCTTATAGCATGAATTCCTCTATGAGTGCCATGTGGCAACTCCTCCTTCAAGTAGTAGTGAGATATACATATAGATAGATAGAGATAGAGAGAGAGAGAGAGGAGAAGAGAGAGAGAGAGAGAGAGAGAGAGAGAGAGAGGGGCAGAGAAGAGAGAGAGAGAAAGACAGAGGGAGAGGGAGAGGAGAAGAGAGAGAGAGAGAGAGAGAGAAAGAGAGAGGGGGGGGGGAGAAGAGAGAGGGAGAGGGAGATGAGAAGAGAGAGAGAGAGAGAGAGAGAGAGAGAGAGACGGAGAGAGAGGGAGAGAGAGAGAGAGAGATGCCTCTCCCAGGCCTCTCCTTGCAGTGCTCCCAGGTAGCTAAGAACCTCTTTTAGCAGCATGCGAGCACATGTTGATCTACTTATCCGCTGCTGCTACACGACTGATGGCTAATCTACTAATCTATTGCTCAGGAGGACAAGCACAGTCAAGGATGAGCCAATCAGTCAACAAGCTTACATTATGATTGGTTCAACGAATTGTAAGATCAAGATCCTTAAATTTTATACATACAACGTTCGAGTAATGACCTCTCAATGAGGCTAGGCTTGCCACAATAATAACATGCACAGGTGTCTCTGCTTGTATTTCTCCTATCTTTCATAGCAAATGCAGTGTCACCAGCATACAAATCCCCCTCCCTTTTTTCTTCGCTCATGAGGAGTCCCACTCAGTCGACAAAATCAGCCTCATCGTCCATCCTTAGAATTTGTGCTATCTCATTGAACCTAGAAGGAAGACTTTTCAAAAGTATAGCCTTCTGGTCATCATCCTCGATTTTGGCACCAACTCATTGAAGTTACTTCAAGAGCGCCTTCATGCCATTCAGAAAGGTTGCCAGATCTTCATTTTCATTTGTATGGAGATCGTATCATTGTTGTTTCAGATTTTCCTTCGAATGACACATTTTGATCCCGAACAATGCCTCTAGAATCGACTAGTTCACTGTGCCGACTTTCTAATCTCAAGATGGTGAAAGTATTCAGCTTGTCCCATCATACCAATGGCTTTGTCATTGTTCTTCTTCCACATTCATTTCTCTGCTTCTCCAGTAGTCGCTTCCTTCTTTGACCCAGACACAATCTCCCATAAGCCCTTCTGCATGAAGCACAATTTGGTTGCTAGCTGCCAGCTCGCAAAGTTCCTGCCTATGAACCTGACCATGGATGTCTTTGTCTTCTTTAGTGACTCCATGTTTTCAATCTAGCGTGCACAACCTGATTCGAGCAACAATTGAGAGCACATAGTAGCCAATACTTCTAACAAAGTTCTGAAACATCAATGTACTTTACTCCTTGGCCTCTTCGTCTTCCACACCAGCACACGACCGTTCAATATCAAGACTGACAGAGCCAAATCTTCTAACTCTGGTCATGAATTCTTTTTCTCTGGATTGTCACAACCACGCTCTGATACCAAACATTGGAAATCAGAGTAACTATGCAATCCGTTCTTTTGTGAGATTCACTCTTCACATATACAAAGGGAGAAACACTCACTAAACAGCCATGTAACACGATCAGATGTCGAAATAGAGTGCACAATCAACTTCTACATTCATTCATAATCTATGCGTCAACTCTACTAAGGTTGCTGGCTTATTACAAACAAGAAGACCCGACTATTGACCCTAGTTTCCTGATGCACAGCTATACAATAGAGGACTATCTTTCAGACTTCGACCTCATGGCTCTAAGGATCGTGATCACGATAAAAGGACGTAACAAATTGGCATGAAGACTTTTGTAATCACCAAGGTGTTGGGCCATGTAGCCATGCTACGTGGCACCAAGAGCGCACCAGGTATAGGGGGTCCCAAGCCTCACCCCCTAGCCATGCAAAGCTCAATCTCTCCCCCCAAAAAGTCATAGGAGGTATGAGAGAGAGAGGGGGAAATGAAGACATATATAGAAGGCCTCCACAATTACACATTTGATTATGGACTAAAGTCCCCATTGTACACGTGCCGATCACCGCCACCCGATCACCGCCATCCATCACTACCACATCTCCATGCAACGTCTAGTTCTTTCTTCGGAACTGCCGTCGAGTGTCCATGACTTGCTTAGCCCTCTCATGCTTGATCTCTTGCATGGTCCAATGACCAAGTGTCAACCAACACGCATCAACCAATCATAAGGCAGTCACCAAACTTGTCTTGCTACCACTCCTAGTAGGGTCACCTCTCTGTCTCTGTCTCTTTCTCTATCTCTGTCTCTGTCTCTCTCTCTCTCTCTCTCTCCCTCTCTCTCTCTCTCTTTCTCTCTCCATCTCTCTCGCTTCTCCCCCCCTCCCCTCTCTCTCAATGCCACTATTTATTACAAGATGCTATATCCCACATCAAGACTCCCCATTTTATCAAAGGTTTGGTAAAGATGCATCAGATCCATATGGAGACCTATGCTTGGATGTGGCACATTTCAAACTTGAAGGACATGTCATGGTGCTGGGTGATATGAATGCGCATATAGGGGACACACAATTTTAGCCCCTCACAGAGCATGAGTACAACAAAGAAGAGGAAATGCACATAGATCATAGTTGGTGCCGTCATTCACATGATAAGAAGGCCAATGCACATGGTGACGCATTAACCAGCATGATCAATGGCCTCCGTTTGATCGTGATGAATGGGGTAAATACATCTTGTGACTGATTTTACAATCGGTTCTAAGTACCCGGAATCACATCACACCCCCCTCTATGTTGAGATGCATATGCCTCATCAAGCAGAACTTGCAAAGCAAATAGCTGAACATTGGACCTTCCGACTATGCCTAGATCAAAGAGAGAAATATGCTAATGTTGTTGACGAATTAATGAAGGATATATGCAAATTAAATTGGGATGAAACAAGAAGGGTTTTGCTCTCAGCAGGAGAAATTGCATTAGGCAAGAAAAAGAGTGGTAAAGCATGCAAGAAGGGTCTGCCACAAAATAAATGGTTTGATAAGGATTGCAAAGTGGCTAGGATAAAGTTGAAACTAATGATAGATGATGAGGAACGTAAAAAAGCAGAAAGGCTCTTCCATACACTCACTTGAAGAAAGAAGAGGAAATATTTACTGGAAAAGGAATGGGAAGACGCTATCGATTTTGCTAAAAACCCAAAGGGGACATGGAGACGCACTAAAGGTAGACCAAGAGACATAATAGGGGACTTCACAGAGGAAGAAATGTTGCAATATGTCAAACAATTGTATGTGCACACCCAAGCCCCACCTATGACAGCAAAGATAGTTCATTATAATGGCCCAAACGTCTTTTCATTGGATGATGTGAATGAAGGGCTGAAGAAGATGGCTAATGGAAAAGCATCGGACACAGTGCAATTGAGTGCAGAACTTATAAAATGGACAAATGAATACACACGCAGATGCTTTGCTTATAGCATGAATTCCTCTATGAGTGCCATGTGGCAACTCCTCCTTCAAGTAGTAGTGAGATATACATATAGATAGATAGAGATAGAGAGAGAGAGAGAGGAGAAGAGAGAGAGAGAGAGAGAGAGAGAGAGAGAGAGAGAGAGAGAGGGGGGGGCAGAGAAGAGAGAGAGAAAGAGAGAGGGAGAGGGAGAGAGAGAGAGAGAGAGAGAGAGAGAGAGAGAGAGAGAGAGAGAGAGAGAGAGAGAGAGAGAGGGGGGGGGGGAGAAGAGAGAGGGAGAGGGAGATGAGAAGAGAGAGAGAGAGAGAGAGAGAGAGAGAGAGAGAGAGAGAGAGAGAGAGAGAGAGAGAGAGAAAGAGAGACGGAGAGAGAGGGAGAGAGAGAGAGAGAGATGCCTCGCCCAGGCCTCTCCTTGCAGTGCTCCCAGGTAGCTAAGAACCTCTTTTAGCAGCATGCGAGCACATGTTGATCTACTTATCTGCTGCTGCTACACGACTGATGGCTAATCTACTAATCTATTGCTCAGGAGGACAAGCACAGTCAAGGATGAGCCAATCGGTCAACAAGCTTACATTATGATTGGTTCAACGAATTGTAAGATCAAGATCCTTAAATTTTATACATACAACGTTCGAGTAATGACGACTTTTCGAATTGTAAAGTTTGCATAGTATATCATATGCGCATCATTTCCAGAGGTGTCATTTACCTATACATCATCTTGGGAATCTTGCAAGGATCTTAACCAAAGCAAATTTGCAACACTACTTTTTTAATTAAAGCCTACATAATAGGATCTTAAATCATTGCGAACCTCGCCATATATTTTTATCTGCAACATGTAGTGAGGGGACAATAATTGTTGCTGTCTGAGAGTTCAATAGATTCCCCATGCCTTACATATCTATGTGTGTGTGTGTGTGCGCATGTGCGTGTGTGCATGTGCAGCACGTAGTCACGGGACAATTGTTGCTATTACTAGCTGGTGATGATCAAGCACAAGCAATGGGTGGTGTCATATGGGGTTTTGATGGCGTGCATCGTGGGGATAAACATGCTATGCTTTGTGGCATTGAACAAGCATTCTTGCGCATTGAAGGCTTGCAATAGCTTTACAACATCATGAAGTTCAATAAACAACTCCAATCTTTTTAAGATTAGCTTTGAGTTTGATTTATTTGTGGGAACTACTTTGTTGGACATGTCCACAAAATGTGGGAGCATTCAGTGTCTTCAATGACTTGCGGCCTCATTGCGATGAGCTTATGTGGAGTAAAATGATCTTAGGGTATGCTGAACAAGAAGAAAGCGAGGAAGCTTTTGGGTTTTGTGTGCAAATGCAAGAGCAAGGTCTTTTGCTAAGTAGATTTACCTTTGTTCACATCTTGAATGCACGTGGCAATGCATCAAGTTAGCAAATAAAAAAGGTCTCAAATTAGTAGGTTGATTTTGAGATCCCATGTTGAGACCCAGTGGAGCAGGTCTATGACCCGTCGTAGGCGGGCCATGCTACTCGTGGTGGGTTGAAGCTCCCAACATTAACGAACAGATGGAGGTGAGTTAATGCTTTCGATCCCACGTAGAGCCCCTTTGCTTTGTTTGTTGGCACTAAATAAATCTTCTAAGCAAAAGTAAGAGCACATTCTTGCAAGTGAATTTTCAAAGTTCTCTCATTTGCTAAAAAAGGACCTTCTCTCCACCTATTTAGGATATGAAAATCAATTCGCAATATCGTGAAAAAAGGCAACGTTACATGTACATTTAGAGTTCCACCATCTTCGCTTCAACAAAGCAACTCGTGTTCCAAATAACTCGAAATTTAGTTGTTCGCTCTTGCAACTCTTTAAAAGTAGGAAAGTCCTTTTACCCATCGAGTTTCTCGATCTCTCTAGATTTTTTGCGAGGACCCTGTGTCTCTAAAATTTTGCAGCTAACCACGATCTTTGTGGCAACTTCCGGAGTCCATGGTACGATGCCAATGTGCGGCCTTCCCTTGTTGTGATGCCAATTTGCTGGAACCAAAGATTGAGCCTTTGATTTAAATCTTCTCTCTTTCTTGGGAGGCTTGAATAATTTAAAATTTTGAAAAGGGATTGGGACTTGTGAGGACAGCTCAAAAGTCCTCTCTCTCTAGACCTACCTCGCACTGTCTCTCTCTCTCTTTCTCGCTGATGCATTTTGGGTTCTATTTTTTCTTCTTATCGCGACCCACCTCTTCTCTGCCTCTTTGCCGGCCAAGACGCAGCCCAAAGTTTGCTTTTCCCCTTTCTTCTCATACAGCCGTTGCTGCGTTTCCCCTTCGCCCTCAGGGTCTTATATCAAGCCGGTAACCTTGATCGGCAAAGCATTCACAGACGTTCTGCGGCTGGTTTTCTTCTGCCGAACAAGAAGAGAGGCGTCTTGCGCACGTAAGCCTCTGGCAACGGCCGTGCAGACAAGAGACATAGACGAGAAGCTTGAGGTTGTGTGAGCGGGACACAGGGAGACAGGAGGGAAATACGCAGAGAGAATGCCGCTGCGAACTGTAGATCTAGTTCTCCGTTAGTTTTCTTTTCGACCCTCCTTCGAAGCTTTCGGGAAACCAAAATTGCTGCCTTGTTCCCTTCGGTCTCCATTGCGGCGGACGTTCCACAGAGATTTTGGTGCTGTAGATTACTCTCGGAATCTTATCGAAAGCCTTGGTCGAAGAGCTCTCCGATCTTTCGTAGATGTCGATAATGCATAAAACCGACGGGCTCAGGATAAGGGAGGTCTGGGCAGACAACCTGGAGGAGGAGTTTGAGCTGATCCGCGAGATTGTTGATGACTACCCTTACTTGGCCATGGATACTGAGTTTCCTGGCGTGGTTGTGAGACCTCTGGGAATGTTCAAGTCTAGCGCTGACTACCACTACCAAACGCTGAGAGCGAATGTGAACATGCTGAAGCTCATACAACTGGGTCTGACGTTCTCCGATGAGAATGGCGCTTTCCCTAGGTGCGGCACTGACGAGTGCTGCGTGTGGCAGTTCAATTTCCGGGAATTCAGCTTGAGAGGGGATGTGTACGCCCAAGATTCGATCGAGCTCCTGAGGCAGAGTGGTATGGACTTCCGCAAGAATGAGGAGCGAGGCATCGATGCGCAGAGATTTGGGGAGCTGCTCATGTCTTCTGGTATCGTAATGAACGAGAACATGAACTGGGTTACTTTCCACAGCGGCTACGACTTCGGTTACTTGCTGAAGCTCCTCACATGTCAGAATTTACCGGCATCAGAGGCCGATTTCTTCAGCCTGCTAAGAATCTACTTTCCCACGGTGTATGACATAAAATATCTGATGAAGTTCTGCAACAACCTGCATGGTGGTCTGAACAGGCTAGCCGAGACCTTGGAGGTAGAGAGGTTCGGGTCCTGCCATCAAGCAGGTTCCGATAGCCTGCTTACTTCTTGTACATTCCGCAAACTTAAGGAGGAATTCTTCAATGGAGCCACGGAGAAGTACGCTGGAGTTCTGTATGGATTAGGCGTCGACAACGGTGACTCTTATTGATAAGGTTTGAAGGGTTTGGGGTTTGCTAATTGAACCCGTTCTTCCTCTCTGTACATGGCTTTGCGGATAAATTCCGCGATGAAACCTCTTTTTCTTCTTTTCCCAGTTTATTTTTCACTACTGTTCAATCTTGTTCATCTTCTTGTATGCATCCTTGGTTACTAGCGTTTCAATATTTTGAGGAAAGGGTGCATTTTGGCGTACATGCTTCATTGATTAAAATCAATGTAAAACCAATGGCTTTTTACAAAACATTAAGCTTGCTTTTTTGCGTTATTCTGGACATCTTAAACCGTTGATCTGCTTAGGTCCAGTCTGATGCGCTTGTTTTCCGCTATTTTATAGTATACATGGTACTTCATGCATTAGAAGCCTGCTGCGCCGACGCTAGTTTCTACGTTCAATCAACGGGTTCTGTGATCGCGTCAGATTGTTATATTTATAGGTGCTGTTTGTGCTCAGGATAGTCGAGTTGTTGCTTCCTCTGAATACCCACGGCGATTCTTATACTTCTCCATAGATAAGGATATCAAAAGAGGCTAGCTGCAGCATTCGCCATGCTATCTGCAGCCACAAACGTATTGAAAAGACAGACTTCTGAAAAGTTGGTAATATTCGGTGGAATAGCTCTTTTGAGTTCCAAATGATCCTCTGCTCCTTACTGCAGGTGTTTCAGGGTTTTCTAGTCGATTCATGTTGCGTATTTTCTCAACAATTCAGCTCTGGGATCTACAGATCCAGTACTTGGGCAGCTACGTAATAGAGGCTCTGATCTATCCTTCAATACGAGCAAAGCAATGTACATGCTAGGATGGTGAATGGTTCAACCATCCTTGCTAGTAGGGTTGGTTAGGTACAGTGGAAGAGTGATACAAACCCCACCACGTTGGGGGGCTTGTTGCGTGACATTGGAGCAGATACATTCTACAACCTTCTCACCATAGATGCCTTGGGTCTTGGTGGGCTAGCATCATATGTGGGGTGCATCTTACCCCACATGGAAACCTTGCCTCTTTTCAGGACCTACGGTCTTCATTTTAAGAACTGCCGTAGATAAGGCCAGGTTGGAGGCCACCTGAGTACGTCCTCAATGGAGGGAAAAGTGTAGATCTAGCAAGAAGGTATTGCTGTTTATCAAATGCAATCGGCATTTTTGGATTAGTCACAACCGGCCATTCTTTGATGTCTGTGAGCATGTTGGGATTGTGTGGGGTCTTTATCATAGCTTTTGGTTTGGAGGGAGGAGCTCCCACCCTTCCAAGTCCTCATAGAAGGCCACTTTCTAGCACTCTTTCATCCTCTCCCCTTTCTCTCCTATTCATTCCCAGCCTTTGGAGGCTTAAGAAGGGAGAAGTTGAAAGGTTGCAACTTGGAATTAAAGGGTTCATGAGGTACATCAGCCATAATCATGGAATCCTGTGGTTTGGTTATGGTAAGGTGGGAAACGATGAGGGCTCAACATGGTCTACCAAGGAGGGATGTTGCTGTGCACTAATGTACTCCTGGGGACAGTAAGTATTTAGACCAATGTGGTTGTGCAAGGGCTGATTGTCATCAATATTATAATACCCATTTGCAAAACAGTCATAACAGCCATCTTCCTTTTGCTGTGCATTATCTTCATAACTTTGGCTGTCATTTTCAGGTTGTACCATGTAGATGCCGCTTTTGTTTTTGGCAGTGGTCATGAACATATAAGAATCAGCTGTAGGGCTCTGCCAGCTGGCATAATCCCTGCAATCTACATGCTTGGCCAGGTTTCCATCCCCACCATTAAGTTCAGTCCTAGATGAATGCATCTCTGTTGTGGCGTGCATACAAAGGCATGTTCACTAGCTTTGAAGCATGATTTGGCTGTGTACGAGTGAGAGGCATAGGATGGCTGGGCTGCATTGGCTGCATTACCAGCATTGGCATACGTGCATTCTCCTCAGATGTTGGGTGCTATTTTTATCGGCCTGCTTAGCCTTTGCCATCACACCTCTAGGCATCATAGCTTCAAAAACAAGTGGCTGCTTTATGGCATTTGTATCTCAACTTTTAGCATGGAATGACCCCACGAATGACAACTCTGTCGGTTTTAACAGCTGAATGTGTAAGGTACAACCACCGTCATATATATTGCGACCTTGCAGAGTGTTTTGTGCTTGCAATGCACTGGCCCACGAGGCAAAGTGTATTTCAGCTTGGAGACCACCTGAAAGCTGATGCATGATAATCTTATCAATAAGCCCAAACGGAAAAAATACTTGATGCAACACATCCAATGTAATGGGGTGCAACAGATGATGGATGGTGATTAGAAGGATTCCCTTGGGCTGTGAATCTTCCTCCTGTTGAAGCTGCCCTAAGCTTTCTGCATACTGCTCACCGGCCTGCATAAGCTGCCCAAAAGTCGAGGCACGTTGCCCCATGTTCCCTCCAAAGGCATGTGGCTGTCCCATAGTGTGTGACCAAGCTTTGTTGCTGTCCCACTGCGCCAAATGCATGCACATGTGCTCAATTCCTGCCTGTCTCAAAGCTTGAAATGTGATGGAGAGGCTTGGAAGAAGGGTTGTCGAAAAGCCTTCGGAAACGGGGTCCAAATGAGCCCAAATAGGGCTGTGGAAAGCCCCTAAAAGAGGCTGGAATTCTGAGTTTTTGCCCTCTTTTTATTATTATTTATATATATATATATATAAATTTTTTGAGGTCCCTAAGTCACCTAAGACAGTTAGGACTCCGAACCTAAGACTGGTAAGACAGTTAGGACACTGACCAAGCCCAAACTAACCCTCCTTTTAACCCTAGTTAGCACTAACCTAACCTAGATCCAAACTATAACCAAACCTAAGCCCGATTGACCCAACCTAAACCTACTAAACCTAACCCAACCAACTAACCTAGCCCAAAACTAACGCAGAGTAAAAGTAACCTAGGAATACTGTTGACCTTAGCCTAAGCAGCACGGATGGATGGCGCGATGACGGCTGAGGGACGCCGACAGAACGACGTGAGGCGGGCGACGGACAATGGTGGAGATGGAACGACGTGAAGCGCGGCAAAGCACAGAGCAAGGTAGAGAGGCACTACAGGTGGAACTTCAGCGGGGCTGTCGGGACAGCGACGATGATGATGGCTTTTCCACAGACGAAGCCGTTGAAGGTGGTGCTGTCGACGAGGCTCGCTGGTAGCGTGGAAGGCGCGCATGGGTGTTCTGGCAAGGGATAGGCAACGGAGAAACGGGATGAGCAGCTAGTTCCACCGTGAACAGAGATGGGCGGGGCGAGACGCGTCCACGTGAAGATGCGACGTGGGCAGGGATGATGACGATGCATAGGGGAGCGATGACGATGCATACAAGAGCGCTGGTTGCTCACATCTTTCGGCCCGAGGATTGGCGCTCACGTTTTTTTTTTCTCCGTAGAAAAAGTTCTGATGCCCCTTTGCCTTTGATTCAATTCTCTTGTTCAAATGACTAGAGGTCTCTCTACTCTTGCTGAAAGGCTGCTGGACCTTCGACGGATGCTTTTCTTCTTTTTCTTTTTTTTTTGGTTCGATGTAGCAGGTCGGGCCACACTCGATTCTCAAGGCTTGGGAATGTATACAGTGAACGCTTGTGTACGGACGTGGGCGGTACGCGTTGGTGAATCAGGTCCAAGAACGGGCTCTTATACCAATGTAGAGAATGGGTAGGGACAGATTTGGAGAAAGGGGGATAGAGGGGCAGAAGGGAGAGAGAGATGGGAAGAGGGAAAGGAAAGGGTAGGAGAGAGAGAATGAGGTAGGAAAGAGAGAGAGAATGAGGTAGGAAAGAGAGAATGAGGTAGCAAAGAGAGGGAGAGATTGAGAGGGAGTAGGGAAGAGAGAGAGAGAGAGAGAGAGAGAGAGAGAGAGAGAGAGTGTAGGGAGGAAGGAGGAAGGGAGCGTAGATGGGATTAGATGTCACATCAAAAAGTGGCCAAGTGCATGAGAGGATGGTACTTATATAGTATCCCCTTAGCTATTTAGACCCCTCTATCTAGCAAACACCCTCAAATACTAAATATCCTCCCCCCCGCCCCCCTTCCCTCCCTCTTTTTTCGAAAAAAGAAACAATAATTTACAAAGCCAGCGTGCCTTATGTATCTTAATTTTTTCCCCATACGGTTCAACGTAACAGTACTCATGCTGTACATATGGTGGTTGGTACCACCCTATGGCTCCATTGAGATATGGTCCCTTCAAGATCCTTTAAAGGGTCAATGATAATCCCTACTTGTCAAACTTACCCTTGGCCTATTCTGCCATCGCACAATCGATTTTGAATATTTGCCTCCCTACTCCTTTACTTTCCAATGATATTACTTCTATCTCAATTCCAACTTCCCCCATATTACCAACATCGAGGACTCTATACAGCAAGGTCAGAGACACTGGAAGGGCCCTTGGGGCTTTGTACATGGTCGGTAGAAAGGGACAAGTCCCATCTAGGGCCATCTAGAGAGAACATACAGTAGCTCAGCTCTAGAGTCCCATTGGTTGGTTGCCATCTAGATAGAACATACAGCAGCTCAGCTCTAGAGTCCCATTGGTTGGTTGAGGTTGTTGAAAGTCTCAAACACTAGAGGAAGGCCATGGTGTGGATTTATTATCGGGTCCATCATTTGGTGCCAAGGATGACATTTATCTCACGTTGGGCCATGGAGCCTAAATCATTACCAAGGTGGACCTTTTAGTTGCTCAGATTTTATAGTCCAGAGTATGAGTCATTAGGTAGGTCTAGCTAAGGTTCAACCACAAGGATGGTGAATGGTGCAACCATAATAAGGAACCATACTTAGTATCATTGGTTAAGTAACTTGGAAGTGCTATGCAAATCTCCACTACATTGGAGGCCTTGCCATGTAGCATTTGGGCCTAGTCTCAGCTCGACTGCCCATCTATGACACATTGTCTAACCCCTTCGTCGTACGCCGTGACCCCTTTGTGAGCCCTAGTCCAGGGATGAGTCAGGCATGAGCTATAGGGGTTTGTTCCCAGTTTCCAAAGTCACAAGCCACAATGGAGCAGTTCGGGTCGCCAAGGCAAAGTGTTGCGAGGTATCTACCTAGCAACAAGTTCAGAAGAGGGGAATGTCACATGCAACAGGGGTCAAGCCCAGGTGGCAGTGACAATTGGCTGCCTAGACAGCAAATCGTAGCATATCTTGCAAGCTTTGGGGGTCCCTAAGGGCAGCAGAGAGTGTGGATGGAGGGCAAGAGGGGCACCCTGCATAGGCATCCCCAAGGGCTTCCTGAAATGGCCCAAAAGGGCCTGATTTTATAGGCAAGGCCAGCAGCCTGGTCAGTCGGTTGTGCTGGCCCAAGGTTGGCTGGTTCCCAGCCCTATATAAGGGGCCTTCAGCCCCCCTTCTCACAGACTCAGCCTTCCTCAGTTTAGGACTCAGCTTCCAACCTCCAGCAGCGCTTCCAGCCAGCATATGAGCGAGATTTGGGTGTCCTAGTTCTGCAGCATAGTTCCATCTCCCGCATGTAGTAGTTAGGGGAGTGGTATCAGCACAGTTTTGTAGGCCAATTTGGCAACCATGTATAAATAAAGCAGTGTACTATAGTTAGGTAGATCTCTTGTATCTCTCATGCTTGAGTTCTCCTTGTATGTCCATCTATGTTTCTGCTTAGCTAGTCCCCGCATGCTACATTGGTTCCTTCCGATCTGAGTTAGGTTGGAGGGAGTCCCGGCAGCAAAGCTTAGTTATGGGGACTCAGCCAGCAGAGGAGGGAGCATGTGTGGGATATTATCTAATTCTGTATTTTGTCCCTACCCCAGACCAGTGGTAGTACCATACTCCATTAGATCGTGCACCGGGCCGGCTCCTGTCTTCACTCATATGCATTTACACCTTGCGGGGCAAGGTTAGGGGGAATTTTTTTCCCCTGGCAGTCATTATTGCAGCAGTTGGTGGGTCTACCAGTCTTCCATCATGGACCCATCCAGTAGAGCAGCTCTCAGGCAAGCGTTCAGGGAACAAGATCATCTCCTTGAGCAGTATAAAGTCTTTTCTGAGCAGCCCGAGCAGGACAAGAAGACAAAGGATGATGCAATGACTTTGGACCGTTTCAGGACGCCTTGAGGCGGCCGCGCAACGATCTAGATGTCGTGCCGACTTGGCAGCATATGGAGTCCAATGCAGGCGACTCCGAGAGCAGATTCTTGTACAACACCAGCATTTTCTCATGGCCTGCTCACAGTTCCTCTCCACATCTGCAGTACCCACAGACCGTGCATCAGCAAGAAGTCCTTTATATGCACCGGAGTCTTCCATCTCCAAGCACAGTTCAGTGGACTATTTTGCAGCAGCTCAGACAGTGGTTTCCCTTGGGTCTACCAATCCAGGGGATCATTCAGTTTCAACTTTCCACAATAGCTACATGCAGCGCCTCAGGGTCTTCCACCCATGGGGGTAGTGCAGCCATTTCCACAGTGTGCTCTCAGGGGTCTTCCATCCCTGGGGCCAGCTTAGCTCATTCCGCAGGCCGAGATGATGAGACTCTTGGATCTACCACCTATGGAAATCATCTAGCTTCAACAGCAGCTTCAACAGCCTATTCTCTTGGAGTTTCCACCTGAAAGGATCAGTCAATTCATGCAGTCACGTTGGATGAGTCTTTTACTCGTCCAGTAGCTTTATCATGTCCAGTTAGTTCCTCTGGGTCTTCCACTCCGGGAACTCAGTCAGTTGGATCAGCTTTAGCAGGGGAGTAGATGGTTTTCACAGCTATGAGGTATGGGTCTTCCACCCTTGGAGATATCTTAGACCCATCAGCATTTGCCATAGATGAGCCTCTTGGGTCCACCGCCCGAAGGCGTCGTCTGTTCCCCACAGTTAGTTCTCTTGGGGATTCCACCAAAGGGGGGGATGGAGCAGATAGATGTGATGGGTCTTCCACCCATCCAGCCTCTTCATCAACTCCGGTCAGTTCCTATGGGGCTTCCACCCTTGAAGCTTAGTTGGCCACATCAGTTTTAGTCGGCATGACTCACATTTCACCTTCTCATCAGGAGTGTTCAGGACTAGGGGACTCAGTTTCCAGTCCCATTGGCCGTGATGCTCAGCAGGAGAGGACGTATCAAGAGTTTGCCAGACCAGTGTTAGGCCTAGCTTGAGGGAGTACCCTCATAACTAGAGTCGCAGGTATAGCTATCACTAGTACGAAGGTTGATGACTCCTCGGTAGTCCATGAGGATATTCATGCAGTTCCCTCTGCAGCTCCCCTTCCTCCATTATTTAAGGAGGCAGCAGTTGCAATACCAGTCAGCAGAGAGGTTGATGAGGCCCTCTCATTATTGTGTTCTTCACTATGGGAGGTTAGTCATATAGTGTCCTCTCCATTAGAACGCGAGCCACCAGCAGTTGCAGTGACCAGTGTCTACATTGGCAGTTCCCTTGGTGATGATAGTAGTTTGGTCGATTCATTAGAGGTGTGCTCATCAGCCTTAGTACTACCTCAGTACCTCAGGGAGACATGCTCAGTCCCAGTATCCCATCAGGAAGAAGCTATGCCAGTCATCTCACTTCTTTCGAGAGGCATACCAGCCATTCATGGTAGACGAGGTGTTCTCAGCAGTTCTAGACATCTCACAGTTCTTTCAGGCAACATCCCATTCAGTTGAGTCATTTGAGGGGTGCACAACAACTCCACTGTTCCTTCGGAGAGAATCCAATACAGTCTCCTCCTTGGAGGGGTGTTTTGTAGTCCTAGTCGCCGCTCAGCTCAGCTCCTTGGAGAGACAAACACGGTCTCATCTCTCTCGGAGTTTCTCAGAGAGACTGTTCCAGAGTCCAGGAGGATGGCAGAGTTTTTACCCTCAAGAGTTATCACGCCAATAGAGGAGGCAAGTTCATTCCAGCTTTCCCTCACTGCTGACAACAGTACCACAATTTCCATAAGTGCATGTGAGTATTTTGGAGTTACCAGGTTTTCAGTTTTGATTGCCTAGCTTCAATGGCTTATCATCACCTCAACAGTTCCTAGAGTAGCACCAGTATTTCTATGTCTGTGGACCTTCGGCAGTGGGGAGAATGCATGCCAACAGTTTACCGTAGCCAGTTTCATGCCATTGGACTTCCGGAGTGCAATGCCTCCACATCAGCAGCCCAATCAGACCTCAGCAGGTCACAAGGATAGCAGGCAGTTCCTATGTCCAGGAGCCTATCAGAGTGCCATACCACCCGAAGATCAAGAGTTTGTAGTAGTAGCGTGGTGGGCTGACTGGCCTCAGCAGTTTGGCTTCTAGTCTTCACGGCAGTACCAGCTCTCAGGAGTTTTTATTTAGCCATCGAGTTATCATAACAGAACATTTGTTCCTTAGCCTGTTGGAGGAGTACCAGATCAGTCCCAATGCTAGACTGTTATTCCTTAGGTCTTTCGGAGGACAGTCAAGTTTCGAGCAGCAGTTGGTGGTCATCATAATCGCATTCGCTTTGCAGATTCACTCAGTCCCTCAGTAGCTATCATCATCCATAATTCAAGCAGGAGGGAATGTCACATGCACCCCTACACTAGGGAGCATGGTGACACACAATCTGACCCATTTGTCGTCTGCTGTGACCCCCATTGTGAGCCCTAGTCCAAGGACGAGTCAGCAAGCATGAGCTACGGGGCCATTCCCAGTTCCCAAAGTCACAAGCCAGAAGAGGGGAATGTCACATGCACTAGGGTCAAGCCTCAGTGGCAGTGACAACTGGCTGCCTAGACAGCAAATCTCAGCATATCTGGCGAGCTTTGGGGTTTCCCAAAGTGTGGATGGAGGGCAAGAGGGGCACCCTGCATAGACAGCCCCAAGGCTTTCTTGAAATGGCCCAAAAGGGCTGGTTTTATAGGCAATGGCCAGTAGCTTGGTTGGCCAAAACCGACCTGCTAGTCGGTTGGCTGGTTCCCAGCTCTATATAAGGGGCCTACAGCCATTATTGCAAGAAACGTTTCTAGAATTTAACTTGAGTTTCGTCTAGAAACGCATATAAATATGTATTTTATATAAAATATATTATTATATATACATATATAACATAAACATAGTGCACGCATACCTCAGATACACACATACACAATGGGCACTTTGAAAATTCAAGAGATAACATGCTAACAGGTAGGAGCTAGGAGCATACAGAGTACACGACCGAGGTGACAAGTCACAAGCCTATAGGTGACAAGTCACTTAGAGCAGCCTACAGGTGACAAGTCAATGCTAAGTGGTCACAAGCCTATAACCTACACCCTACATAAGTAGTAACTTGTAAGTACAGCCTTCAAATTTAATCATCATTCATTCTCTTAAAGTTTAAATTTCAAATTTCAAAAATTTAATGCCTAAATAAAGTTTAAACTTTGAAGAAGCATTGTGAAAGATGGTCCATGCCAGTGGCACTAGCCACATGGGTCAGATTTATCATTTCATTCAACATTGCTCAAGAGTCAAGACTCAAGTGTCAATCATCGTCAATCGATACAAAATATAACAAAATGTAATACGTGTAACATGTTTGATGTCATAATGTCAAATGTTAAACAGATAACTGTATACATAATACATCATCCATGAAACCATGCTACAAGCCTTGAAGGCCTTTAGGCAGTAGGCTACAAGCTAGCTTTATAGCCTCCAGGTAACATTCTACACTCTACTATCTAGTCTCTAGAGCTAGGGGAGCCTAGGGCTCTGTCTCCTCTCCAAGATCTGCTTCCTCCTCACTACCCTCTGAGGATGAATCTGCATCCTTTTGTCATGTGCACGGATTGGTATCTGACGTGTACTGGGGTACACAAGACTAGCTCAGGTAGCTTGGGGAGGCTTAGGGCTAGGCAGGCTTGATTCTTTGGTTGAGTGGCAAGGGTGCGAACCAGTTAGAGGTCTTTGCTATTTTTGGCGCATTGGGCCTGAGTCTATATAAGGGGCCTAGAAGTTCAGTTCTCAGAGAGCCGATGGGAGCAAGTCTTGTTCCTAGGTGCTAGGTCTGATCCTGGATTGAGTCGCAAACGCGCACCTGCATCTTAGCGTAGCCCAAGGCTCAGTAGCAGATCCTAGGTCTCTTGGCGCCACCACCCAGTGGCTGGTTAGGAACTGGTTGGGAGTTCATGCCAGTAGCTTAGCTTATGGCTCGGAGGGGACATCTCCTGATTCGGGATGGCATCCCGTAGATGTCATGGTTGGGTGGTGAGTAGCCTGCTCAGATTCCTCATGTTTGGTGTGTTCTTGTGTTTGCTTGCAAATCATAGGTTTTAGGAGTGCTGGGGTTGTGTCACATTTGGAGAGGAAGAGGAAGTATCACCCTCGAACCAACATGTGGCTTGCCACTGATTTGAGTCCTTTGAGTCTGTGGTGTTTGCCAATGCCTTCTCCTCTTGTGCCTCATCTCTACCTCGATGTCCTCGGTATGAGGATGCAGGAATAGGTACATGTGATCCCTTTGTGAGACTTGTGCTTGATGCTGATAATTGCGAATCTGAGGAGCCTGTGATGATCTCGAGGCCGTGGAAAGTGTCTTTGTATCCTCTCCAGTAGCTGCAGCTTGTATTCGTGGTGCACAAGCTCGAGGCTGTGAGCATGTCTGATGTCGGAATCGAAGTGTATCCTGTCGGGGTGGTCGTAGACATCGTCGTTCTCTCGACTTCGTTGGATGATAGACATATCGACAGGTTTCAGCTTTATCTTGTCGGGATTAACTTGCTTTGGCTTCCACTCAAGGCTATCAGTGCAGACCTGTACGTCTCAAGCAGATGTAGGTTGGCATTTACATACACCAATCTGTTGAGCTGCTCCACGCTCAACCTTACATGATAGAGAAGTCAATTGAAGGCTGAAGCTATTTTTTAAAATATAAGCTATAACTTAGAATCTACTAAACACTAAAGAACTTGTTTCTCTTCTTGGTGTGTATGTCTGCATATATACTCTATATCCTCTTAGGTGCAATCTTGTGAGAGGATGCGAATAGCTAGGGTGTGCAATGAATGAAGGATTTAGAATCCCAACAACAGTTGCTGTCTCTTTCTTTAGCAATTGCACGGGAGAAATGACCCATTTCATTGTGGAACTCCACTATATCCCCTTCAATTCTATTGCAATTTGCAATACAAAAATAATTAGATAAATCATCACATAAACTTGCAAGCCATCTGGCATGCTAGCAGCTAGCAGCTCAATTGCCTTTCTTGAATCTAGATTCTGAAATCATCTCAAGCATGGTTGACACGTACGATCATGTTTGATGCGTATCGTGCGATATTAGTGCGGTAACTAAACGAACTAAAAATCTTAGGCGTACGTTCGATGGTACGTTCAATACCCCAAAGAAAAGGTAGAGATTTTAGAGTTTTGGAGTAGGTACTTGTACAAGCTTTAAAACTTGTACAAACATGTTATATAGGTGCTTGATGGAGATAAAGAGGGAGAGAGATGGAAATGATGCAGCTTGAGCCTTGTCACTTGTTGGAGATGGAGAGGGAAGAGTCGAGACTCAAAGTTAAGAGGTAGATGCTTAGTGTGACATCATAGTGAGGAGAGAGGGGGTTTATATGGAACCTTGCCATTTGGGAGGCCCAAAATCAGTTTGCCAGAACCATCACCAATAACAAAATGAGCCATCCAAAACAAACGAACGAAAAAAAAAACCCCCGAACATAACGTACGGATTGAACGGGACAATATGGAATGAACGGGATGTTCTGTACATCGAACGAGGGCAACCATGATCTCAAGACTCACCTATTCTGGACCGATGGTTCGTAGTGTGCGACAGTGTGGATTGGCTTATGAAACCAATCCCATCTCTTCCTCCAAATCACTAATATGTCATCTTTTCAGAAACATTGGTTTACCAAAAGAAATCGAGTTAGAGCTTAGAGCTAAGAGATTAGAGAAATCTTGACTTAGAAGTTAGTATTAAGGGCAAGTTACAAGACTTGTATTTTTAGTATTTACCTCATCTGCTCAAGGATAGGGCAATCCTCCGTGGCTTTTTGAAGCTTCAACATGAACTCATAAAGCAAGTCCATAGTACAACCTTTGTGGTCAAACAGTTGAAGCACAAAGTACAAGGGCTCTATGCACATTTGAATAGAAAGGGCTTCCTGCCAAAACTGATTTTTGAAGACAATCCCCTCTACATTTTGTCTAGCAAGCAATCTCGAATTATTCCAGTCCAACCAATGTGAATTGGTTATCATTCGACGAAAGCTCTCTTTGGTCTTAATGAGCCTATGAAAATAAATCCCTTTTTGAGCCCTTGGTGAAGAAGAAATGTTAAGAGAGAATTACAAACAAATTTAAGAGCCAGGAAAGAATTTTCAAGAGAGAATTACAAGAGAGAATTACATACCTGCTAAGCACCAGGAAAATATAGCCAAAGTGTGTCTTGGAGGGTCTCACAGGCTTCCACTTGCACTCCCTTCTAAATAGGGCTAGTGCATGTGGCTTACGAGTGATGTAAGTCACTAATTGCATCGCTTTTTCGACCACAATAGACACCCAAGGCAGCTTTCCAATATCCTCGATCATCAAGTCGAGGGAGTGTGAAGCACAAGGAGTCCATACAATCTCTTCTCTGGGAGACTTTCCGTTCTCCTGCAGTGGGAGCCATTGTCGGTGATGACTTGCACCACATTGTCTTCATCAACCTCCCAACGGCATGTCTCGAGGCCATGGGATAAGAGGAGAGACTCGAGAGGTTGGAACTTGGAGAGGATAGAGCTAAGAGGATAGAGGAGAGGTTTTGGAGAGGAGAGATGTTACGCTTAAGTTGAGGCAACATGACCTCGAACGGGTCAGTCGACATTTTCCTTTAAAGGATCAATGGTTGTATTATATTTGTTTGGGCTTCACGTAAATGATCAAAAAGGAATCAAGGTCAAGGTCCTTGGTGAGGGTGACATGGCACAAGACTAGGTGGATCTTAGGCTAAGGGGTCTAAATGCATAAAATGTGCCAAGGGGCAAATGATTCAATGATATCCCAAGAGAGGGGTAAATGATGCATTGAGGAGATGCCCTCAAATGTAGACATGTGGCATACTAGATCCATCTAGGGAATTTTGGGGCTTGGTGGAATTTGCAAGCTTGAGCCTTCACGTTGTTGACTATTGAGAGGTTTTGCTACCACCGAGGTTGGCTGGGAGGAAATTGTGTGTGCCTGCCCCGTGATAGATTGTGAATTTGATTTGTGAACTGAGCAAAGGATTGAGAGCGTAAGATTTTGGTATTAGAGCACATTGGATACATTCCGGGAAAGACAATTCAGTCGCATAGGTTTGTCCTCTTTGCCATCAAATTGACCACTTTGGTGTTGCCTTTAATTACGTTTATCACGGAGCATTTTTGGAGCGTGAAACAGCTATGGCTTTGTGCTAAGGTCACAAAAGTATCCCGAGGATCTTTAAGGAGCGGAGGGTCGTCTGAGTGCGTAGAGTTGGGCGTTGTGTTCGCTGCTATGACATGGTTACTTTGCATGTAGCATCCAGAACAGGTTGATATTTACTTGATAGATACTTAGACGCATACTACGACGATTGTTAAGCCGCAGGTCCGATACACGTCAACCCAACTTCGGAGCCGAACTGCGCTTCTTTCTTTCAACTAATATACTGGGCAAAGTTCAGCCAAAACCTGTGATGCGTCGAAGTTCAGCCAATACCTGTGATGCGTCGAAGTTCAGCCAATACTTGTGATGCATCGAAGTTCAGCATGATATTTGCTGTAGCGTAGAGACGACGAAGTCGACGGGCCATTCTGATTTTTCAGAGGTATTCTATGTCAGCAACGGAATAGACAAATTGGTGAATTTGCTGATGCAAATACTCATAGAGATTGGGTGAAGGAGATCCCAGAAGCGAGGCGACCGTCTAAACGTTTGTATTAACAGAGGCCTTGGAGATGCTAGCACTTGCGAGAGCTAACATCTGCCAAGCTATGGATAGAGCTAAGGCGTATGTGGATGAAAACAGATCCGTCAGAGAATTTAAGGAAGGAGAAAAAGTTTTTCTCAGAGTTCCTTCGCACTCTAAGTCTTTGACTGTAGGAGAGTGTGCTAAGTTATCACCCCGATATTGTGGGCCGTGGTTAATTCTAAAAAGAATAGGCAAGATAGCCTATAAATTAGAATTACCATAGGGTTGTAAGGTGCACCCAGTGTTTCATGTTTCTCGCTTAAAGAAATTTTTGCATACAAGTGACTCACTAATCGAGGGTGTTGTTTTGTTTCAGGAGATAGAGGATAATGCAAGATGCAAACCAACAAGAATCGTGGACCGAGGAACAATGTAAGTACGCAATCGGAAGATACCTACGGTGTTGGTTGCATGGCATGGTTTACCTCTATTAGAAGCTACCTCGGAATTCGTAAACCAGTTACGGAGAGTGTTCCCAGACTTTATCATCGAGGACGTTGATGCCTGAAGAGGGAAGGAATGTTACGCTCAAGTTGAGGCAACATGACCTCGGACGGGTTAGTCGACATTTTCCTTTAAAGGATCAATGGTTGTATTATATTTGTTTGGGCTTCACGTAAATGATATAAAAGGAATCAAGGTCAAGGTTCTTGGTGTGGCACAAGACTAGGTGGATCTAAGGCTAAGGGGTCTAAGTGCATAAAATGTGCCAAGGGGCAAATGATTCAATGATATCCCAAGAGAGGGGTAAATGATGCAGTGAGGAGATGCCCTCAAATGTAGACATGTGGCATACTAGATCCATCTAGGGAATTTTGGGGCTTGGTGGAATTTGCAAGCTTGAGCCTTCACGTTGTTGACTATTCGAGAGGTTTTGCTATCACCGAGGTTGGCTGGGAGGAAAATTGTGTGTGCCTGCCCCGTGATAGATTGTGAATTTGATCTATGAACTGAGCAAAGGATTGAGAGCGTAAGAAGAGAGGTTGGAGAGGAGAGATGATAGAGGAGAGGCTGGGCTAGAGGAGAGGTTGGAGAGGTAAAGTGTAGAAGTAGAAGGTATAGGCTAGGATAGCAAGGGGCTTAGCAAGGGAGGGTAGAGTAGGGAGCTAGGAGGCAAGCGTGGAGCTGCAGCAGCAAAACCCGTGAAGATTTGGCGCAGAACACCGAGAAGAAACGTCCCATCCCGTTGGTTTTGGAGCTAGGTGTTTTGCCCTAACATGCATGATGCTACGTTTGGCGTGATTTATCGAATATTGCTGCTAGAAGCGTTTTGACGCGTTTCGGTGCCAGAAACACGTTTGTTGGTCACACTGCCTGCAGCCCCCCTTTTCACTAACTCAGCCTTCCTCAGTTTAGGACTCAGCTTCCAGCCAGCATATGTGCAAGGTTTGGGTGTCCTAGCTCCGCAGCTTAGTTCCATCTCCTGTATGTCGTAGTTAGGGGAGTGGTCTCAGTACAGTTTTGTATGCCAATTTGGCAACCATGTAAAAATAAAGCAATTGGTAGATCTTTTGTATCTCTCATGCTTGAGTTCTCCGTATATGTTCATCTATGTTTCTACTCAGCTAGTCCCTTCATGCTACACCATCTGCCTGCCTATAAGCATGCTTGTATGCAGCCTTATATGGCCCACCAAAGGGGCCATCTGCTAGCTGCTGTCCAGCCCTATGCAAGAGCCCGTGTGGCCCAATGTATAGTGGTGTCTGTCCTGTAAGCACAAGAAGATACCTGAATGCTGCCTACCATGACTATGTTACTGATGTGGCAGCCTCTTTCTCCCTCATCATTCCCTCTTCAATTTTACAGGTGTCGCGACCTGTGCTCTCCTCATATGGAGGACTTACATGTGGGGAGTTGACCCATATTCTCCAACTCGTAGGTGATCATGGACTGGGGTCCATCTGTCCCACATTGCAAGCTTGCTGGTCTGCTGCCTTGATTATAGACTGGTCAGATTGGAGGCCCTTTACTGCAGAATTAAATTGGTCTACGTTCTCATAGCAGGGATTTCTTAGATCTGGCATGATTTTGATGCTGTATACAAAACCCTCAAGCTTACAAATACACGTGGTTGTGAGCAGTCACAACCATCACCTACGTTTGAAGGATTCCAGAATCCTGCAGGACAGCAAATGTGAACCATTGCATGAATTTCACATCATGTTGATATAATTGTTCAAAACCCAGATGGCAGCTTATGCTTGAGTAACGATGAGAACATGAGTGTAGATTTGCTCACATTTTTGTTTGAAGTCACTTACAAACTCCCTCATTTACTGATATTTTTGTTTGAAGTCAATTACAAACTTCCTCCTTTTGCTTGTGTTATTTTAACAAATAATTTGTAAGGTTGGATATATTCTAGTCTTATGAAGGTATTAATTCTTGTTTTTATGAAAAAACATGTTTTCAGTTCTGCTACCGCATACAGATGATTGCCTCTAGGTTTTTGTGGTATGAGCATTTGGTTACTATCATAGCCAGTAATTACGTAGAATCTAAAGCATTCAATACATGTCACATATTAAAATCTCAACTCTAGAGTCTAAGCACTCAGCTAGACTACAAATTAAACTGTAGAGACATGTTGCAAGTCATAACTGACAATGGAAATTCCAAAATCCAAATAACAAGAGGGCTAGCTTGCAAGGCAAATGGCTACTTACCAAAATGAACATGAAATACTGGAGTCCAAAAATCTATGATAGATCATCATGATTCATAGCACAAACATCAAAATGATAACTGAAATGAAAGCCACATGTCAAGAGAGAGACAGACAGTGAACACGAGATTAAAAAGTAGGCCATCAACACACACATCAAATTGATAACTGAAACGGAAGTCACATGTCAAGAGTGAGACAGACAGTGAACACAAGGAGAGAAAACAGTATGGCGAAAGAAAACTAGCAGATATTTTTAATTTCTCAAATAAATAAAAAACATACCCCCCTCTCTTCCTCCAGAAAAAATTTCAAATGGCCTACTCGTAAGATACTCGTATCTAAACAACCACTTATGGATGAGCCCTGAAGACCTACTCCCAGCTTGATGGAATGTATAACTGTAGGAATATATGCTGCCTTGGCAAAAGGGGCGGCTGCAGACAGAATATACATGATTTCTATCATTGAAAATGTACTCTGTCCTCTCACATTGTATGCCTATTAGTGAAGCAGGCCTTGAGTTTCTATCACTGAAAATGTACTGTATTCTTACGTTGTATGCATATTAGTGAAACGAGCCTTTGAGTTACTTAATTGTTAAGATTGAAGCAGATATGTGTGGTTTTACCACAGCAAAACTCGTTCTCAGCTCTGCTACCAATGAAAATCGTCTCCTAGTTTTAAAACCGAGCTCTGACTTTTCCTGTTTGATGCAAGAAAACTGTATTGATTATGAATCAGGCATGAGTCAAACAATTTTTACATTCTTTCCAGGTTACTTGGTAATGCACAACTGTAAAAAAACTTCCGGCCTGGGCATGAGCTAGCTGCAGACAGAATATGTACAAAACGTCTATACTTCCCTTGAGATTCTGACTTTGTATGCGTGTTAGTGAAGCAGGCCTGTGAGGTACCCAAGTGTTAAAGATCAAATCTTGGAGCAGCATGTGTGAGCCTGTGTAAATGCTTCTCTGTAAAATGAGAAGAGCATTGAAGTGCCAACAAATTGAGAGCAGGCATTGGCCACACAAACAGCCTTTCCTATCCACTGTTGAAGATAAGTAAAGGCGTATTTTATATTCAAGCACGACAAAATGTTGAAGCTCAGATCAGCATGACAAAATGTTGAAGCCGAGATTGCTTCAACATCAAAACGGAAACCCAATTCTCAAGGAATTACATGATTCTAACAATAGTATGATTAACTGAAATCAGCCTTCACTAATCAAAGGGTGGTAGAATCCACTTTAACCACAGCATTCACAGTAAATAACCAATATATTAATCACCACGAATTAAATCACAGGGAGCTAGAGCGCTCGTACTCAGAAACAAAGACACCGATTGGTCCCAAACACTGGCGTCCTTTGCAGTATTTCTTTAATATTCACATCAAGCCAAAGATCCTAATTACAAGGTCTCTTGAAAGTTGCAGGATAGGCAAACCATTGCCCACAGACTTCCAATATGCTGCATTGGCAGAAGCTCCCTAGGCAATTCATTTGAAAAACAATATGAAAACTGATATAAAAAGAACTCTTTCTCTATCCATACGAGATACAATATGCTCTTCTTCCACTAGAGAAACCTCCCTAGCAAAAACCATGTACATTGAAATATGACTTTTCATAATGGAACTATTGGCAAAAGCAATGACGACTGGGACGTATTCTCCTTTAAATTTAGCATCAATTACATGGGTCTTACCTTTATGACAAACTGTAATTATTCTCTTTTGGGCTTCTATCACTACATCCAAGCGGTGCATCCTTGGAATGCCCAGCAAAACGTCAACATCGGAGAGGCATGATATAGAAGTCTTTGTTGCACATTAAAGATTGAATATGCAAGCGAAGCTTTCCTATAATGGAAGTGACAGGAGTGCCAAACTTTGGTCCCATCTCATCTGCACGGATCCCCAATTTGGTGGTTATATGTGTAGAGAAAAAATTAGCCTTTGCGTGGGGATCAAAGAAGATGAGGGTTGTTTGATCTCGAATCTTATCCCTAGTCCTGCATAACTCTATTCTTTATTTTGGGGCTGTTCATTGATTACATCTTGCATCAAATCAGCCATGGTCTTTGAATTCTTTTTCTTTTGATCACTCTTATTTGCATGAGCCTTTCTTCTTTTCACTTTGAGCAATCTATGGATATGTGTCTTGGTTCCTTGTATTTAAAACACTTCTATTCTAAAGTCGAGGGTACTGTGTGAGTTGAGAAAAAGCACTCATAAATCTCTAGAACTTTGTGTTGAAGAAATCCTTATCCTCCTCATTAGTATTGTCAACTAGCTACTCAGCGACATGTTAGGATCCCTCTAATGCCCTGATCATCAATAAGGGTCTACAACATGTTCTCTTTGTCTTCCTCTTCTATTGAGAGTTAGAGATCTTTCCCTGTGATACATATTTACTGCATTGTATGTTGTATCCTATGCTTAGTCTACTAGACTTGCACAAAAGACTCACCTCTTGGAGAAGTAAGGTGGATCTTGACAATGGAACCATGAAACCAGCCTTCACTAATCAAAGGGTGGTAGAATCCACTTTAACCACAGCATACACAATAAACAATCAATTTATTAATCACCACAAATTAAATCACAAGGAGCTAGAGCGCTCCTACTCAAAAACAAAGATACCGACTGGCCCCAAGCATTGGTGTCCCTTGCGGTCTTTCTTTAATATTGATATAAAGCTAAGAGATTGATTAGAAGGTCTCTTGAAAGTTGCACCATAAGGTAAACCATTGCCCATAGACTTCCAATATTCTGCACACCTTGTAATTCTTGCTCAACTTTATATGGCGAATATGCATCCAATCACTAGGCAATCATGCACTCTTCCTTTGGACCAAGCGTGCAATTAAACCCAAAGGCATAAGCTCTCTCTTTGTCCACTACACTTGCACAACCATACACTTGCACAACCAAGAGCCCAACCAGCCAGATACAGCTAAATAGTTGTAGAAAAGCCAAAGATAGCTAAAACTCTGGCACAACCAGCCAAGAAAACCCTTCAAAAACAGGTCGCCTCTATTTGTAGTCGCCTTGGCCATTGCCCAATAGCATAAATTAGCCTTCCTCTGCTTGGAAACAATACCAAACACAATAGCCAACCAACAACCAGTCCGAAAATGACAAAAACAAGCAAAAATTAGCCTTCCACAGGTGGTTTGAATTGAAAAACCTTGAATCTAGCAAAGAATAAAGGTAGCTTTAAAATAGGTTGTCCTATTTTAAAAATATGTTTGCAGCATGGGAAGCAGTAAGATGGATTGCCTCTTCTCCTGGAGCTCAGAAATTAGTGAAATTAGTTGGTAGAAGAGTTTACAGCCCTCTTGGAGCGTAAAAAATAGCAAAACCAGCTTGTAGAGAATTCATAGCACCTCTTACATAGCTTTCAACAGCAGCAACGGGATTCAAACAAGTCATCCATCCTCCTTTGTGCTTATTTTGGAGTCTCATGCCAAAAATAGGAATTTGTAATTGTGCCACTCTTTTGGTGCTTTGTTGCGCACACTGGTCCTATGAATTAATTGCCTAGTAATTGGCCTGCACATTTACAATTTCCAAGGGCCCACCAGGAATCTTAATTCCCCAAGTCTTACACGTGGCCAGACTTTCATGCCCCAAAGGCCCAAGGCAATCACACGTAAATTATGGGGGTTGCAAATTAAAATTCCCATACATTCACGTCCTCATGACAGTACTTCAGTTTGTTGTACAATCTTTCTTATATTTGAAGTCTTGCTGTCTAAAACCACAACAGAACCCAATCACCTTCTTTGGAAAGAATCTCCCGATGATGATGATCGGTTGCTTGCTTATGCTTTTCGTGGATTTTCTGGAAGGCTTCTTTAACCTTCTATTAAGTTGAATCCAAACTTTCAACATATCACTTTGTTTCAATTATCTTTTCCTTCGTGTGCAAAATGAGAGGTACCTTTCTTCCACCTTCCATGATTTGAAAGGGTGCTTTCCTTGTGGAAGAATGCATTGTGTTGTTGTATGCAAACTCAACCAGTGGCAAAAAGTATTTCCACTTTGCCTTATGCTCTAAGACAACATTTAAAAAGATCTAGGACAATAGAATTTGCCTCTTTTGACTGTGGGTGGATAGAGGATGAAAAATTCAGCGTAGTGCATTAACTCCTTGCGGTTTGAAATCCATAGACTGAATATTAGGAATAACATTAGGTTGTTGCAAACCATAAAGGTTGTGCAGGGGCTGATCCTGAAAATTCATATGCGGCCTCTTGTTAACATTGAACTCCTTATTGCATCATCGGACTTCCTTTTCTTTGGTTGCATTTCAGAATCCAAAATCTTTGAAGATGAGGTTCTTGTCAAAATTGAGAAAAAGCACTCATAAAGCTCTGCAATAACTGTGCCTTGAAGAAATCCACAACCTCCTCATTAGTGTTGTGAACCTGATGTTCAATAACATGCTAGGATCCCTCTTTCACGATCATCAGTACGGGTCTGTGACATCCTCTCTTCTTCTGCTTCTTCTTCCGTGAGAGTCATAGATCTTTCCCTATGAGACATATTTATTAGATTGTATGTTGTATCCTTTTGCCTAGTCTGTTGGATTTGTACCAAGCCAACCACATCTTGAAAAATGTTAGGTGGATCTCGACAATGGAACCATGAAACTAGCCTTCACTAATCAAAGGGTGGTAGAATCCACTTTAACCACATCATACACAATAAAAAATCAAATAATTAATCACCACAGATTGAATCGCAAGGACCTAGAGCGCTCCTACTCAAAAACAAAGACACTGATTGGCCCCAAACAATAGCACTCCTTGTGGTATTTCTTTAATATTCCAAGAGGTTGATTACAAGGCCTTCTAAAAGCTGCACCACAGGCAAACCACTACCCACAGACTTCCAATATCCTTCACACCCTACAAATCCTGCTCGACTTTATATGGCAAATATGCATCCAATCACTAGGCAATCACACACTTTTCCTTCCGACCAAGTGTGCAACAGAACCCAAATGCATAAGCTATCTCTTTTCCCATTGCACTTGCATAACCAAGTGCCCAACCAGCCAGACACGGCTAAACAACTACTGTAAGAAAGTCAAAGATAACCAAGACTCAGCACAACCAGCTAGGAAGATCCTTCCAGAGCAGGTCCATCTGTAGAGACCCCCAGCCACTACCCAATAGCATGAATCAGCCCTCCTTTGCCTAGAAACAATACCAAATTCAATAACAAGCCAACAACCAATTCAGAAATGGTAAAAGCACGCAAAGACCAGCCTTTCTCTACCTAGAATCCACAGGAATCAGGTCATTTGAGTTGGAAAATCTTGAATCCAGCAAAAAACAGATGATTCATCCCTGGTGCAGCCCAAGTGGAACTCCAAAACACGTCATCCCTCTTGAAAAGGTCTCAGAACCAACATCAACTAACATGAATCAACTAGAAAGCATTTCATTCCACATTCTAGAGCCTCTTGCAACCTAGGAAGCAACAAAATGGATCGTCTCTCCTTATGGAGCCTAGAAATAAGTGAAAATAGCCTATAGAAGAAATCACCACCCTTTTGGGGCCCAAAAATAGCAAAAACCAACTTGTGAGGAAATCACATTTCTTCATGCTCAGCTTTTGATAGTAGAAACGGCATCCAAACAGGTCGCCCACCAACTTGGAGGTCAGTAGTAGCAATAAAAGACCATGACTCACCCATAAAACAAGTAGACCAGCTCCAGAATCTTTCTAGGGAAAATTGCAATGGATTTTCTCTCTCTTCTTGGACAAATTTTGGGCTCCTGCATGCCAAATAAGTATCCTGTGCTGAATTTGGAGTCCTGTGCTAAAAACAACAAAGTTTAATTGCACCACTCCTTTGCCCCTCTGTTGCACACATTGGTCCTAGGAATTAATTGCCTCATAATTGGCCTGCACATTCACAATTTCCAAGGGCCCACTAGGGATTTTATTACCCCAAGTCCTGCACACATGGCCATGATTTTGTGCCCTAGAGGCCCAAGGTAGTCACACGCAAATTACGAGAGTCGCAAATCAAAATTCCCATAAATTCATGTCCTCGTGACATTAACCAGCTAATTCTAGTGACTTTGCCAAGCCTCTTTAAGACATGCTAAGTAAATGTGTTGAGTCCTCCCTATTGCCCTAGCATATGCATCTCATGTTTGCTTAAGCCCACTTAGTATGCAGTGTAAAGTGATTAGTGCAGCATTTTCCAAAGGAAATGTGAACCCTAGTGATCTGCATACATTGCCGAGGGTATGTGCTAGTGAATTTATTCCACAAATTAAACCTGTTCGTAAATGCACAAAGAAATTAAGCCCCATAAACTTCTAGGATGGCCCATGCTTCCAACATGGACATACCAACTGCAAATTTGCATGTGAAGATTAGTGTTGTTGCTAATCTTCCATTGTGGCATGTATTCTTGATCTAGCTTCTTTAGATTATCCTTTCTATTCCAATGATGCTCCCTTGCTATGCATGCAAAGGAAGATTGTGAGGGTTGAAACTTAGGTCCATGAAACTAGATATTCAGTGAGTCAAAGCCGGATGTGCTATGATTGGAATTTCAAAATATTCAGTTTTGAATGTATTCATTCCACAATTCATTGCCTAATCTTTATCAGTAGGGATTCAACTCAGAAAGCTTTGCTTATCACCAGAGTGTAGCAGCCTATGAGCCTCTTGATTGAACTCCATGGCTACTTCATCCCTTGGTGACATTACAAGATCACATGGTTGACATTTCTACAAATTATACAAGCATTGTATTTCTCATATCATGCAAGCACAAATTCAAAGATTTCTTGTGGAGTCCTCCCTCCAATAGCTACATATCCAGTATGAGGACCATTTTCAAGAGAATGAAGTAATACTTATCAGTTATTCTAGTCAAAGTTAGGTGGCTAAATATGAACAAAGTTTTAGTATAGAATTTTACATTTTTTCCAAGAAAAATGATGGTCAATTTCAAGAAGGTGATCACTTTTACTCACTATGGGGCACTATTTTCCCAAGATCTTATAAAGGCAGTGTAGTATGCACAAAATAAGTGAGCCTTTGAGTATAAAATGCCGAAGGTTTTTTCCTTTCACTCAAGCCTTTCGAAGCGTTAATTTTACCTCAATGTGTGTGGTGCTCTCAAGCTTTGCCCTCTCATCCATCTCCACTCTCTCCTTTCTCTTTCAACTAAGTAGTTGAGGTTCATCCATTCTATTGGGATCTTAGTTGTATCTATTCTTCTTGGGTGTTCTTGGCTTTTTCCCTCCATCTTGGTTTGGAAAGCACCCTACTTGGAGCTATGGTGAGAGAGAGATGAAAGTTTGAAGAACATGTCTGTTTATTCTGTCATTAGTATTTGTGAGGAATTTTATTAAAAGTCTATGAGACTAAAAAAGACACGATACATTGAGATGAGGTGCAGAGCCTCTATACAAGCATCAACAGCCATGATGAACACGAGAAAAAATTATGTGATCATAATGATACCAATACATAAAGAGAGAACTATTTGAGCTCATAGAAGGGGTGAGGACTGGCAACATTGTGATCACCATCTTGGGAGGACTAGTAAAGAAATCAAGCCCAAGAGGGGGTTGGCAATGTGTGAGGTTGCTATGGTAGCATAAAACCTGTGATGGGACGTTGACGGTTGTTAGTATGTGTGGTATGTTATTGGCCTCCTAGCAACAAACAGGTGCTATTGTCATGCCACTTGATCATGTCTCTTGTTTGGTGAGCATGGAAGGATGTCTCCTAGTTTAAAATGTGTCTCAATTTACTGGCAAGTTAGACATGCCTCTTGCTTTAGTCTGCAAGGTCGATTTATCCCTAAACACTATTGGTCAATGTTATCTCAATGGAAAAACTGAGTCATTGTGCTCTAAGTGGAGTCTAGTTGTACGCCCTGATCCCGTCTCTCTAATTTTGTTGGACAATCTCATGGATGGAAGCTCTAAGGCATCTCTGATTTGGGTAAGATAAAAACTTCAATAGGGGTTTGGCATCATCCCCACAAGAGACAATAATAGCAACCTTTGATCTCATGTACATTAGGCATTTGAAAGTGAAATGCTCCTCCTCGATCTCTTGATGATTGCATAGGGTGCACATGCAACCCTCTTTGGATATACCCTCTACTCGTTCAATGTGAAGTCGGTGCAATGATATGCGACAGTGTCCAATAAATATCCACTGAGAGTGGGGGAGGTGGAGGATGTATGTACCTTGGTGGATCAATGAAATTCTACTGAAATCTTTAGGCAACGATTTGTGTAAAAGCTAAGATCCATAGGGAGTTTGCGCAGTAGTGCCAACCAGATCCTGAATGTGTGTAGTTGTAAAAAATCTTCTTGGATGATCTCATTTACCTCGAGATATGTGAGTGGCCACAATGTTATACTGGAAGCAAGGTAACCTGTCTATGTGGAGCACTAGGATCTCAAACCATCTTCATGTACGCACATACCGCAACCTTTGGTCACACCTCCTACAAATGCCATAGGATGAGGGTAAATCCAACCAAGGAAGCTTGCATCTCCCCTTGTGGTCCAAGAGCCATATTATCTAATGCCCTAGAGATACATGATAATCCAAAGCAATGCATTGAGTTGTAGTGGTGATGCTCCTTACTTAGCTAGGACTATTTTATGTGGGAATAAAGGCTATTTTTGAGAGCATGAGGACCTGGAGCCTTTCAACTCAAGCTCAATCTATCTCTAATAGGTTTGGCTCCCAAGAAGGGTTGCCATACATACCTACTAGTTGGACCAAACAATGAAGAGAAGAGTCTTGGATCGAGGGTCTTAGAAGTAGTTGGGCTTGTAATGCTAGTTGCATCGTGAAGATCGGGCTAGAGAAAAGGACCCCCAAGTATGTGTAGGTTGCAAGCACCTCCAACGACAATCCATCCAAGGTGGAATGATCTTTGTGCATGGTTTCCCAAGATGTCTTGAAGATCTAGACCTTGTTTTTACCAAGGTTAACCTTCAAGTCATATATTTCACAGAAAGTATGAAGCACATTAATGTGTTGTTGGAGACCCTCAGGGAGAGAGTAAGACCACATCATTTGCATACAGGAGAATTTGGACCTCTTAGGGTCCCAATAAAGGTCTCAATCTCACTATGTAGAGGTTAAGCAAGGCTGGTGATAATGGACAACATTATTTGCACACAATGGTGCTCATGATCTCCTCTATCCCCCCTACACCTGTCTAAAACCCTATGTGAGACTCTATCACAAAGTGCCATGACTGCCCAGGTGATCTCTACACCTATCTAAAACCCTATGTGAGACTCTGTCACAAAGTGCCATGACTGCCCAGGTGATCATATCCCAGCTCTTGTAGACATCTTGTGAGTTGGGCTCTTGGCACTATGTCAAAAGCCTTGTAAAAATCCACAAAGAACCAGTGCCCTGTTCTCCTCAATGACCCCCCCTTAAGTGTAACTATATGATCCATGTTCATGTGATTTGTCAAGAAGTCCACCTACCCCATGGCATTGAGTCCTTGAACTTTGCGACCAAGCTAATGTCTTGGTCAAGTACTGATGCATATATCTTGGACATGACATGTCCAATCATAATGGTCTTGTAATTTTTTGGGCTCATGAAGTCTCTTGCCTTGTGAATGGGGGTCATGGTGTTAAGGGTCTAGGTGTATGGGAAGCTTGTGCAAACTGCTTTGTAGAAACGATTCACTAAGATTAGATCGGAGCCAATGTATTTATTCCTCACGATCGTTTGCTCGATTGTTGTGAAGATTTAGGGTTGTATGTTTGACACAACTAGCTTTGAAAAGTGTACATGAAGTGGGGCATGATACATCTGAAAGATCATGTGATGGGGCTAGGTAGGAACATCATAAAGCATGCATGCATAGGAGTGCCATATTTTGGTGTCCATGAGAGGGGATGGGCCTTGCCACTCAAGAGAGAAATAAAGAGGAAGAAAGAAGAGAGAGGAGAGTTATTGGTTCAAGAGAGAATTAGTTATCATTATTCTTTGGATTACTTCTGAGGGCCCAAAGTTTCATTATCAAATCTGCCTTATTTGGAACTTAAGGCACTCCTTTATATTTTTTTAGGCTTCTTACATACAAATGGTTTAGGACTCATTGGCTCTATACCCCTGGTGATAAGGTAGAGCCTTGTAAAGGCTCATCAGAAAGGCCTTGAGGCTCTTAAAGAAGACACTATGCGAGCTCTAAGGCTCTCAGAGTTGGAGGTTTCATAGAGCATGAGCCTTGCGTAGTTTATGAGCTAATATCTTATAGTGGTCACTGTGCAAGTCCAAGGTTCTCAGAGCTAGAGGCCTCATATGAGCCTTGCATATTCTATGAGCTAATATTATATACTGGTCACTACACATTCTCTCTCATGATGATAATAATAGCCAAAATTGTGTTCGGTTCATCTGTCTAGTCAAACCTCTTGTGCCATCATTTTGCCTTCACATTTGTTTCATCTATGAATCCCATCACCCCTTCCTTGCATCATTTCCTTGATCTCCATCCACGCCTTGGCTAGCACCACCTGATCATTCAAGCAACCTAAATCTTTGAGTAGTGCTAGTTGCCATCTCTCATTATTCTAATGGCATTTCTCTCCTATAGATCTAGACCATGTTATCATGTGAAACCATGTTTGATATGGTAAATAGGAAGTATATGAGAGTCACCACTGGAGATTGCCATGTGGCCCCTCAACCAAGTTTACATGTGACACTTGTCACTACCACATCAACAAGGGTCACGATGGTGCCATGTTAATAACCTTGCATGCCAACTCAGTAGTGTCACTTATGCATTATGCATGCCACATCATCTTTTCCATGTGTGCTTTTTAACCTTCATTTTTTAAAATAAAGATAATTTAACTAGACCTAGAATCCACTAGGACTAGTTGAGCAAACCTAGTTTGGTTATCATGCTTGGTCATTGGAACTTCATTATCACTTTGCTATTTGTGCAATCACACATCAGAAATGGTTCTATTTTATAAGGTCATATCTTGGTTATAGTGGAAATGATAAGCCCGAACTTAACACACGTGTCAACCACTAAAAGAGCAAGATATTTTCATGTTTCTTGTGCATTTGGCATCTTTTGGACTCATGACATTGCATCACTTTCAAATGCTTTTTAAGGGATTTTGAATCCATTCGAGATCATTTTTAAATTAGAATTCAATGTAGTCTTGACCATCAAGTCTAGCAACGAAAAAGAAAACAATTCATATTCATTTTGAAATTTTTGAACTCTTTTGAATTATATAAGTCAAATCATCAAATTTTGGCCTATTTGACTACCCATTCTTTTACTAACATGAAAGGAATATATTCAAACATATATTCAAACATGAAAGGAAGCATGGGATATGTTTGCAACATTGTATGAGTAAAAATACTTTTCTATTATGTGGAGCCTTGGTTATTCTTATTTGAGTAAAAATATGGAGAGAAGGTCTTGTTGGCCAAGAACATAAACCGACATTTGCTCCCAATTCTTTAGTTACTTGATTTGAGATTAGCATTATTTCCTTGGAGGTCTATGCTAAATACAAGAATTGGGTTTTAAACATAACTAATCTATAATCCATAATCAAATTCTATAGATTTTTAGTTTCCAGTTCAATATTCTAGGATAAAGTATTTCAAGATCCAGGATCTATATTCATAGATTACTTATTCCTAAACAATAACTAACTTGTTGAAGGAGCCAAGGCCACTTGTCTCAGGTTATAAGTTTTAAATTTGCATATAGAAAAATCCAATTTTGAGATTCAAGTCATGTCATAGGTTGGTGGATGAATTCTAAGTTTTGGGTTCCTCATTTATCATTTATGCGAGTGGTGAAATTATTATTGTTACTATATAGGGATAATAGGCTACAAGTTTCTCTCGATTCATAGTCTACTTATCTTAATATGGTTAAAGATTGGATGCATTGGCTCTAGATGTGTTAATTCTGGACCTATTTATCCTAGATTCCTGAATTTGGGACCTAGATGCAGCAACAATGTTGTTAGCTTTATGATTGTGAATTAAGTGTTGAAATATATGATATGATTACATCAATAAGAAACTAACTACAACACAAAATAGCTTAGTGATCCAAATTACCTAGAGATGTGCCAGAGGTACTAAAAGATGATTGAAGATTCAAGGGCTATTGAAGTCTGAAGACCAAGGAATGCAAAATGAATTGAGGTGACCACCTCCAAAAACTAGAGGAGAAATTGCTATAAGAAATATTAGGGTAATTATGATCTCCCATGAATGTTATAGAATTTTTTTGATTGATTAAAGTGGAAAAAAAGGAGCAATGACAAAATAGAGGAGACGTGCACTTGACAATATTAAAGGATTATAGGGAGCACTAGTTGATGAGATACTAAGAAGACGAGTAGGCAAAGATTGATTAGAATAAAAGTAAAGGAATGGCTACAAAACATTGGAAAATAAGTTACAATAGGATATATGTATTGAAAATGGCTAGTCAAGGAAATAACAACCATGGATTGGCATTGAAGCGAGTCTTCCCCAAGAAAATATAGTAAGTATTGGTTATTAGACTTTTTGGTATGGTCACAGGGGAGTTGATACGTTGCTATTCACAAATAATATAGTAGAGCATATCAAAGATTTGTAAAAAAACAAGGTGATACATTCACAAGTGCATATACTTATATGAAACCCATGTGCTATGTTATTAGGAAGAACTTGGGTCTATACGAAAGAAAGAAAGTTGACTAGGCACTACCTAAGGATTTCAAGTGGAACTTGTTAGAATATTAGTCCTTAAGCACCAAATTTTTTGACCCTAGGTTCTAAATATTGGACTTATTGGCTCTCGATCCTTATTGATTCTATTTTTGGGGGGAGATTAATCTACGAACCTTGTATTACTAGCTATGAAAACCATAGAATGAGGGTTCTAATTATTTGTTTAATTTTAATGATAAAGATCTAGTTGCATGGAGAAGAAAATGGATTGAACAAAATTTGGGTTAGGATGTTGATAACGACCATGCGAACAATTATTGCAGATCCCAAGCTTCAAATGTGGACTTGACTAGGTTTGGATTCTCGATCTATAAATCCTAAGTCCATGAATTTAGTATACCACTAGTTTGGAGTATTGAGTGTTATGCAATGAATGTAATCTATACTGTGTCAACCAAACTTTTTTCCAATTCACCTAGTTTTTTATGAAAATTATATACATATGAATTTTCAAAATTAGCATTATTTGAAGAAAAATATTAACCAAGCACCAGCCCACAGAGTTCGATCAAGATTCAAGAACATCTACTCCTTACTATTTCTAGGTTTTTCGTACATTGAATCCCACATCTCAATGATCTCAAATTTTGGTTACTTACACTTTAAGTTATATTGATTGATTATGGATAATTTTCACATAGTCACTATTAAAGAAATTTTTATGAATGGATGATTAATTATTTTAAAGGGTAGTTAGTATTAAAAAATTAGATGGATGAAGGTTATATAATAACTTTCATTATTATTCGGTGAATATTACCAATGTATTTTTTGAGATAGAATGATTAGTAGTTTTTGAAATTTTGATTTGGTATGAACCAATGCACCAACTTTCGAGTTTGCGTAGACTTAATACAAGATACGAGAACATTTATTCCAGACCACCAAGTACAAGATCACGTATTCTAGATTTTGAATTTTAGATGTTTGAAGTTACTAATATCAGATCTCAAATTTGCTATCTGCAAAATCCAAGTTCACTAATTTTGGAGTTTGGGTCCATCGAATTTGGATTTCAAAATACTTTGTTACTACTTCTTACTTACACTCTTGTAAGAAGTAATTTATTCCATTAAAAATAAATAAAAAGAGTGAGAACTCTAATTATGGCCTCTACAATATGAAAAAACAGCCATGATGGTGGTCTATAATGGTACAACATCCCAAGTGGAGTATCATGAAAATCTTAGAAACTATCCCAAGTCCTCATAAGATGCATGTTATTAATCTCTCTCAAGTAGCTGTGGAGTTCTCAATGCATCTCTCACATTGACTCCAAATAGCAAATATGAGATTGGTCCAAATGAAATCCAATATAACTAGTAGTAGTGGATGTGTGCCCGCCAATGATAAGCACATCGCAAACACCTTATCCACCATAAAATAATGTTGGAAACAACCTCCCAAGCTAATCTAACATGTGAGCAAGCTAGGGGGTCCTAAGTCCCAAATGGGAAGTAAGAAAAGACAGTAAGAACAAACCATGATATGAAGTGCCTCATCCATGACACCATTGCATAACGAAGGCATGGTCTACCTCTAACTCATATAGAGCAATGGAACCAATGAATAATTATGAAGAGGGAGAGGAGAAGTGTGGAGATGAGAGAAGGCACAATAAGAGAGCACACCATAAATGACTAAGAGTACACTATATTATTTGAAAAGAATTAACATATACATACCCATTTAGGATTATGGTTAGGGTCTACAAACCTTGTGCCTTTTTGGTACTATTGTGCATTAGTACTGTGCACATATGAACACATGATGTTGAGATGAGTCCTCAACACCTACCCTCAAGATCAAAATCATGAAGTAGGCCTTCTCTCAAGATGATGATTATGGCGAATGAAAGAATGACTAAGCATTACATTTCATCATGTCCCTTTAATGGGAATGTCTTTTCTTTATGTCAAACCAAGATTTTGTTGGTGTTTCTCATAAATCCCTTTCCCAAATGGTTTGGTAAAGATACTTGCAACATTCTCTTTACTGTCACAATGTTGTAATGTGATGTCACCAAGTAACACTCTTTCTTTGATGAAATGCTCTCTACCATCAATGTGCTTTGTCCTAAGGTGATATACTAGATTCTTGGCTAATGCTTGGGTCAGTTGATTATCACAATATATTGTTGTTGGACAAATTTGTTTCATCGAAGTAATCTATTTCTGACAATAGTCTTTTGACCCATCTAGTTGTTTGTGAGTGCCCTATATTCTACTTTTGTAGAAGACAAAGAAATAGTTGGTGGCTACTTGTTTGACAACCATGATATAGCACCTTGACCAAGGAAAAATGCATATCCTTGTGTGGATCTCCTAGTCTCATGATCTACTGCATAGTCAATGTCATGGTATCCATGCAACCTTGGATGACTTCCTCAAACTGTCTTATATCTTTGAAGACACTCTTGGCTGCATTCCAGTGAGACTATTTTGGATTTGCCATAAGTTATGCATGTGAACTTATTGCACAAGAAATATCTGACCTTGTGATAGTCATACATATAAAAGATCTTATGATTTACTGATAGTACTTATCATTGACTCTAGGCTTTTTCATATCTTTTATAAGTTTCAAACTCTACTTCATGGGAGTGGTTGCAATATTGCAATTTGCCATATGAAACTTCTTTAGGAGACATCCACACATTTCTTTTGGATCATGAAGGTGCTATCTGAGTCTCTATAGAACTCATCAATACTAAGACAATAATGCATAAGTCCAAGATCTTTCATGTTAAACTCTACAGATAAGTCTTATTTTAATTTCTTGGTGAAGCTTTCATTGCTTCCTATCACAATTAGATCATCTACATACAAAAGTGCAATAGTAATGTCTTTCCTTTGAACTTTGTAGTAGAGAGTATGATCTGCATTGGACTTCCTATATCCTAGATTAGCAAAGTACTTGTCGATTCCATTGTGCCAACTTATAGGTGCTTGCTTGAAGCTGTAGAGACTTTTCTTGAGATGGCAAACCTGATTCTCTTTTCTTGGTTCAACATACCTTGCTTGAAATTGCATATATACTTCCTCATCTGAGTATCCATTGAGAAATGCATTTTTGACATCTAGTTGGTACACATTCCATCTATTGAATGTGACTAATGACATAAAAATCTTATGGAATCCATATTTACATTGCTATGCAAAACATATGAATGAACTTTATTTGGTAAACCCATTTGTTTGCAATGGCTTTCTTTCATGTTGGAAGGTTGCATAAATCCCAAGTGTTATTTTTATACAAAGCATTCATCTCTTCATTCATAGCAATTTGCTATTCTAGCTTATCCACTGCATCCTCAAAGTAAACTGGCTCTTTTGTAGCCATGATAGCATAAGAGCATTATTGGTGGTTTCAATCTAAATTTATTTTCCTTTTTGAGCATATTTCAACTTCTCTGGTGGTCCACTTTTTCTAGTAGACCATTTGAGTTGTTGCTCTTCTTGTGGGTCCTCTAGCAATTCTTGCTTTTCATCATCAACCTTCTCTGTAGGTGACTGAGTAATCGGTGTGAACTTCTCCTGTGTATTTGATGTTTCCCATTCTTGAGCCTTCATCAAACACTATATCTTTGGAGATTAGGACCTTTCTTTTGG
Source organism: Dipteris shenzhenensis (assembly GCF_047967505.1). NCBI lineage: Eukaryota > Viridiplantae > Streptophyta > Polypodiopsida > Gleicheniales > Dipteridaceae > Dipteris > Dipteris shenzhenensis. Next base: position 4,821,138 of record NC_141614.1, on the reverse strand, counting down.
TTGATGGGATCATACAACATGTATGCTTTTCTCTCTTCATTGTAGCCAACCATGATGCATTTATGTGACTTGACATCCAACTTTCTACGATGATTGTCATATATGTGGGTATATGCTATGCATCCAAATATGTAGAGATGCCCAATAGGTGGCTTGTATCCAGTGAATGTCTCATAAGGTGTCATACCCTGAATTGATTCAATCAGAAGTTGATTAAGGAAGTAGCTTATAGTGTGGATTGCCTCTGCCCCAATACTAATTTAGAGGACGCTTCTCGCTGAACATTGCTCTAGCATTGTTTGCTAAAGTTCCATTCTTCCTTTTATCGACAACATTTTGTTGCGGAGTATCTGCAAATATAAACTATCTTCATATGACATTACTTTTACAAAATTTCATGAATCCTGAAGACATATATTCACCTCCTTTTTTTGATTTGACAATTTTGATCTTTCTGCCTATCTCGTTCTCTATTGTGGCTTTGAATTCTTGAAATCTAGAAAAGACTTTAGATTTCTTTTTAATACAATAGACCCAACAATATCTATTGTAGTCATAAATGAAAGTCAAGTAGTAAAGTAAGCCCCATACATATGTATTCATCAAATCAAGATTACCTCTTGCTCGAGAAGTGCTTCTCTCAAAGTTTGATATTTTCTATTTTCCAAAGCAACATGCTTCGCAAATTTTTTCAAGAAATCAAAGTTTTTGAATTCCTAGTATCATATTCTGATTTCTCAATTGCATCAAGCTTTTAAAATTGACATGACCATATCTCTTGTGCCATACTTCATAAAGTGGCATTGGTTGATGTTGAGCTGACATGGCAAGCAAGTTTGGTACAGAGCCTAGAATCCTAAATAAGCATCCTTCCTTTACTGCTTTTCACACTAGTTGATATCCTTTGGATTTATCTCTGATTGTGTATTCATCTCCATCAAAGATAGTTCTCTATAGTTATGTTATGTCATTTGTGTAGCTGAAAAAAGTTCCTTGTTGAGCTTTAGAACATAAAGTACATCTTTCATCAAGCCTTTTGTATAGTAAATTATTCACAAGGACAATCCCTTTCCCTTGGATTGGATTTGCTGTGTTATCTTTAGTGTAGATAACATTCTTGGGTCCTTCTAATGGTTTCATCTTTGTAAACCATTCTTGATACCACTATCTTTGTACCAAGATCTTGATAAGTGTGGTCAACTTGATAAATACTTCCCCTTTGGATTCACAATCAATGTTGAGGTGAGGTTATGGTACATTGTGTTAGTCTCTTGTATATCTTCATTGATAGTGTTGGGTTCATTGGCATTTTAATGTCCACCACGATGATTTCCTCTTACACAAAAATCCCCTCTATTGTTGCTAGATTAAAGGGTCATACTACTACTTGCAATGACAATCTTGTGTATAGTCCAAAGTTGTGACATTTTTGCACTGAATGTCTACTGACATGTCGGTGGATGCATTTCCTCTTTCTTGAAATCTTCCTCTATTGGAATGATTTCCTCTTAGATATTGATGCTACTCTATTGATGTGGAAGCTTATGATGGTGCCGTTGTTGATGATGATGCCCACTACTCTGAGATGCCCTATCTCTGCCTCTACCTTTGCCTTTGTCTTTACCCTATATGAGGCTGTGAATGCTTAATCATTGGAATGACCTTTCCTTGCTTGTGAATGGCATGTATCCTAAGTTCTTCACCAAGTAACATTGACTCTATTTCTTCTAGGTTTGGAACTTGCCTTTGAATGGAAACACTCTTGACTAAATTTTTGTATCCCTCTTTGATTCAGGATGACTTGAACCATCCTTGCAGGCTTTGTCATCTCTGCTATTGCTGCAAGTTTTTTCTTATAATCCTTGAGCCAAAGTACTTAAGGATGGACAAATTCATTGCTGTTGTGAAAGTTTGATTGATCTGGTGCAAGTGTAGACCCTTTTTCTTGTCCTCCGATAATGTTAGGAGTTGCGAGACCGTTGGATGGTCAAGGTGTAGAACCATCTACATACTCCCATTTGTCTTAAAGTAAAGTACAAGAATAGTCTCCATGTGATACTTCCATGTACTTTAATTGGAGTTGTCTAATTTAATAGATGCCTCCAAATTCAAGTTGCCAATAGTAGACATGATGCAAGAAAATGTACTCAAAGTGCCTGTGAAAATATTCTTTATATCAACTACAATCTGAACTATTTGTAAAGATAGAATTATAATATATATCCAATCTGTTATAAGGCTTGTGTGGCAATTGATGTCAGGAATAGCCTGAAAGGCTTTACAAGGCTTAAAATAATGTGCACAAATAGCCATTAAGGCTTTACAATGGAGCCTTGTGAGTGCAAAATGAAATGATGTGCCATTTTTCCATCGAACTATTTTCCTATACCTCTGAACACATTGAAATCTACTCACTGATGTGTAGATGTCAAGTTTTAGGACATGTTATGGTGTGACACCGCATGTGAGCGAGGGGACTAACTATGAGTAGGAACTAGTCAAGAATTTTGGGGCATGGATGTAATTGAGAAATTCAAATGTTTCCTCTATGGCAAACCAATCTATGCTAGATCAACCGTCGAGCAATGAAAAGCAAGAAATAGTTTCTTTTTCCTTTTGTTCCTTTTAGGTGTAGAGTCAGATGCCTCGATGTGTGAACAAAATGGATTTGATGTTGAGCCTAAAAAGTGTCAAATGCAAGTTTTCAAATCTACACATGAGGTGATGAGTACGTAGAGCACAAAAAATTGAGTGATTCCCTTTTTGGAGCATCCTCAAATTCTTCTTGGATCAAGAGATACAACTTGATCAAGGTGGAGGGGAAAAAAGGTGATGTGGCAATGATGATGGACATGCTAACATGGCTTGATGGTATGGATGTTGATGTGGCACTTGATGATGTGGCTTGGGTGATGTGGCCTAGTGATGCGATAATATGCTGAGTTGGCTGATGAGATGGCAAATTAGGATGATGTGGCACTCTGGCCAGCTCTGCTGACATGGCAGATGTGCCACTTGATAGATAGCTGATGATGTGCCAATTGGATACGTGGCCACATGGCTGAAGTGTGACCACTCTGTTATGAGAATAGGGTGTTCCATGAATCTAAGAGATTATATTGCTTTCTTGTGGTCATTCAATCATCTACTGCTTTGCTTTCTACCTTCATGTCTACGTGAGTCCTTTGTGAGAAAGTTTGCCATTTGCAGAGTCGATGATGTAGTTGAGTGCTTGTTGTGGAGCAGTATGAGCATTGGTGTTAGTGTACAGCGGTTTATTGTAGTGCCTTTGCATCATATGCTTCTCTATTGCTTTGTCTTTTCTTGGGGGTGCTACAGCCCTGTGTCGCTATGCATTGGTCATTGGAGCTTAGGTCGTGGTTCCCTAGTTGCTTGTTGTAGCTTAGTTGCTCCATTTTCCTTTTCATTCCATCATGAAGGTTGTCCGAGCTTGAAGGTAGATAGAGTGGTAGTGGCATGTCCTTGTATAGCCACTGTTGTGTAGGTTTGGTCAAGCTTTGTGTGTTTGTGCTCATTATGGACGTCAAGCTAGTTGTTGTTGCTGTGTATGGTCATCTTGGTCCTTGTTTTGTTGTTGTGTCATTGTAGATGATCTGTTGTGAGTGTTGATGGTTGCTTGGGAGTTTGATGAGTCATTGAGGACCTCTGTCAACTTGCCCAGTTGTGTGAGTTGCTTGTGTAGACTTTGTGTGTGTTTGAGTCACTGCCCTACCACTGTTGTGTGGTCAGTTGAGTCGCATAGGTGTCTTTGCTTGGGTCGTGAGTATAGTTGTTGTGAGCCACCTTAGCTGGTGGCTGCTCTTTAGCTTGCTTTGTGTCAAGCTTGGGTCAAAGCCACGTAGATGTTTCTTGCTGGAGCAATCATAAGGAGTCTCTTCCTTATTGAACTCTCTCTCAAGTCCATAACGAGTCTCTCCCTTAATGAACTCTCTCTCTCTCTCAATAGTAGAGGATTATTTCTCTTAGAAACAAAAATATCTCTCACTCAAAACTCTCAAGGAGAATTCTCTCTCTCTCTCTCTCTCTCCCTCTCTCTCTCTCTCTCTCTCTCTCTCTCTCAATGAGACATAAAACTCACACTCATGGAATAGACTCTTTCACACAACAAAAGTCTCTCAATCAAAATGAATAAACCAATGAAAGGAATGAATAAAGTCTCTCTCACACATGGAATGGAATTGAATGGTGAAAGAGCTCACAATCACTCAATAAGTCTCAATCTCTCAATCTTTCACAAGGATGGCGCCTTAGTGAAAGGCACAACCATGCTCGGATACCATGAACAAATATGAAGAGGGAGAGGAGAAGAGTGGAGATAAGGAGAGAGGGTACAACTAGAGAGCACACCACAAATGACTAATTGTATAGTATATTAGTGGAAAAGAATCAATATATACATACCCATTCAAGGTTAGGGTAAGAGTTTTCAGCCCCTTTTCAACCCTTGTGCCTTTTTAGCATGCTTTTTGTGTTAGTGCTATGCACATATGGACACATGATGTTGAGATGAATCCTCAACAACTAAATCCTTTTTCCCAAAGGGCCACTCCCCATGTCAAAGTCAAGGAGTCGCAAGAAATGTATGAGAATAATCTAAAAACTCTTATCCAAACCACCTTGGCAATATGGCAGCTCCACAAAAAGTGTTTGCTAGATTTCTTTGGAAGCTGCCATTTAATACATAAGGAGGGCCTTCCCATCCTTAACGAGGGGTCTTATGATTTGCTAAATGAATGGCCAATTTCATACATAAGAAGGACCTTCCCATCTACTGAGCCAAGAGCTAATTGGAATATCTCTATGAAAATTTCTTGGCTCTGTTGCTCCCCTGAAAATGAGAGCAAAACATCAATAGATCGTTCTGTGAAATCCCTAATTCGTACTAGTATTGAATACCTATGGATAGATGATGGGTGGCTTTACATTTAATCCTCATCATGGAGTACTAAAGAGCTATGGATAGGTGATGGTAGCTTCCCACCAAATCCTCATTATGGTATTATATTGAAAAAAATGGAACCCGAGAATCTAGAGCATGGAAACTAGCCAAGACCACGCCCCTGGGATCCTAGTCTAACTTAAGACATTGCTTCACCTAGGCTCAGCTGCAAGAGTAGTATGGGATGGGTCTAATGACCAAACAGCCCCTAGGCATCCTATAATGTTGATCCATTGCCATGTAAAACCTCTTCATATTATATCACTTGGTTATGGTTTTATTGACATGACAACTATCAATTTCCAATAATTATTTTTGAAATTGATGATTGATTTGCTTAAAAAAGAAAGGGTATAATGAAATTGCAAGACTAGTTGGATGGGTGAAAAACTATTTGCCTTTGTATAATTAATATGAAAAAAATGGAGTGCATTGCTTGAGAACTTTTTGATTCCAAAAAACATGATCGTTCTCAAAAGAAATATTACTTTGGTTGGGGAAAGGTATATTGTTTTAGTTTAGTGATGAATAAGCTACTCACATAGGTGCACGTGTGCACACACGTGAGCATGCACACTAGCATGTGCACGCGCACACACACATGCACAAACATGCACATCCATGTGTACAAGTGCACACATGCACGTACACATGTGCTCGTGTGTGCACACGTGTGCGTGCCTTACACAACACACACACACACACACACACACACACACACACAAGTGCATGTGCATGGGTGCATGCACATGCACACATGTGCATGCACGCACACACACACAGGTGTGTGCACACACAAACACACATGCATGCGCGCATGCATGCACCATGTGTGCACATGCACGGCCTCTCTGATCCTTATAGGTCTCTCTCATAAAAAATATGTGCATCATGCATGCATAGGTCCTTGAACATAAGCATATCTTATTTATCATTTGGCCAAAGTTTACTAGATGGAGAAATATATACATTAGAATTCATCATATATCATTCTCATGTACGTTTACAAATTTGTAATTTGGTGAAGTTGGCTATACATGCTTGAGGAGTCCTTTGATTTGAGACTTGAGTTGACATGAAGAAAGTATCTTGGTTATTGAGAGTAATGTGAAAGGATTATAGGCAACATACTTCGTGGCTTGTGCTACAAATATTTTTGTCATTTGAACAAGCTTTTTTGTGCCATCATTGATGCTCTAACATAGGTTACAAACATTTTCTTTATTTGTCAAAATGCTCAAGTTGAATGCCATTAATGATGAAAATATAATCTAATCTAGACCACCATAGAAACAATTCTGATCGCAAGTAAATTCCTCCTTGCATCAATTTTCCAACACTCTTATGTACCAAGGATCACTTTAAATTTTTTCATGAGCTTCACCCATTGATGACTATTCTTCTCTCTTGATCCATAGAGTATTATTGCAAGCACATGGTCTGGAATTTTCATCATCATAACTTTGCTCTACCATGTAATACTCAATATGTAGCACAAATGTAGCTCGATGCAATGTTGTGTGCATCTGAACTTATTGTGTTTGTGCTAATTCTCGTGATGTAGAAGATTGAACTAGTCTCTTTTTTTATCAATTAATCGCTTGAATCTCTATCTATGATGGTTTTTGCCAAATTTGATCTCTCTTCCTTAAAACATTACAATGCAAGATGCACTCTTGGGAAAACTATATGGCAAACTATTTGTAGCATCTTATCCAATTGTGTTATAAAATAATGACATTATTGTTAATTTTCACTATTATACTTTCATCCTATGGGGCTATCTTTAAAAAAGGCAACTTACTAGTGTCTTTGAAGAGTAAGTTCAGGTATGTGCATGGCAAGGAATTCAAGTAATCTCATATGCTAGATATTGTTATTGAACTTCACGATTGTGCTTTCATCCTACGGAACTATCTAAACAAAAGGCAACTTACTAGTGTATTTCAAGCATGGCAAGGATCACAAGTAATCTCAATGTGCTAGTCCAAGATTCTCTAGGTAGCAGTCTTGTAATGTGAGGCGTTGGAAATGGAAACAGTATAAACGTTCCATCCTCTGAGTTTGGCAAGTGACCTCTTATAGATCTTCTCAATGACAATATGTGCTCTTTCATTTCATGAACATGTCAATAGCCTCAAAAGGAATAGAAGGTTTAAGCATTTAGATATGGCATTAACCAAGGCCTAATCTAGTAGCTTTTTCAACCATCAATAGACAGTTTTATAGCCATAATAGGTCATAAAGCTTCAAAAAGGGGGAAAAAGGAAGGCACAACTTTAAATAGCATTATTTTCAACGTATTTTCTAATGCATCCTATATTTTGTATACATATTTTGTTCTCATCTTATTATAATTTATCATAGTGAACTTAGGTCTTGCTATTAATTATGCACCTATTGATTATTATTATTTATTACATTAATAGAAAAACCACATGAGCAATACATATGTTTCACCTTATAGTGTTAGAAGCAACACAATAATGGACCAACAATGTGAGCCGCAAAATGTGTAAAATACACAAAATAGAAAACACAAAATGGAAGAGAAAGAGAGACACGGATACATGTGGTTCACCCAATGTGGGCTACGTCCATGGAGAAATGACCAGTCCTTTGTTTTTCTTATTTAGCAAGTGAGAAGATACAAGATAACAAGTAGTATATATACTGCTCTCATGCTATGTAAGGCACACCCATATTTTACAATTTTTACCACATAACTCGTGCCAATTTTCATGTATTTTTGGATTTAGGTGCACTACCCCTGAACCCCAGGGGCCAAGGGGGCCTAAATACTTAGGTCTAAAAGCACAACTAAAAACAACCTTTGAAAAAAGGTCAAGCTCCACATATACCATATAGTTCAACTTAACCATGTTTTAGTTTCCAAAGCCTACATGCACTCCATGCTGTTTTAGATAATAAGCTATGATAAACACACTAGTATGTGGAGAGAGAGAGAGAGAGAGAGAGAGAGAGAGAGAGAGAGAATATTCTTTTGCAAGCAACCAGCATGATGGTTGAAATAATGACCGCCCTACTGGTTGTAACTACCGTGCTAGTATGTTTTTTTCTCTATGTTCTTTAAATTTGGCAAAATAGATATTTGTATATATTGAGATAGAAAATATTATAGAGTAGATCTATTCATATCAGCCTCCAAGTGTTTCCATGCCCATTTGTTTGCTTATAGTAAAGACTTTTTCCAAATTAAAAAAAAAAAGTTTTTTTGGTCAATTGCATTCATTATAACTTCCAAGGGATTGGAAAGATGCTCTTCAAAAGAGAGAGCCCATTCCAAAAATGTGAATGTTCTTTAGTCTTGTCATCTTTACTTCAACATTTGAAACTAGCTTTGCCAATCCTATTGCAATTTCTTATTCATCACTATCACTCACTCCTTACCATTCTTCTAAGTTTGTGTCTTTTTCTCAATGACTATCTTGGTTTGTTGAGAATTACATAGAGAAAATGAATAGTGGGGAACATTACTTTGAGTAAGGTAAAAATCATTTTTTGGAACTATGAAAAATCATCTTAGCAATTGTGCCCTTGGTGGGCATTGATTGGGTTGATAATTTTGAAGTTTGAGACAATCTTGCTATCTCCCTTTGGCTTCTTTTAATATTGGAAGGAGCAGCCTCTCTACACTACCTTCCTCGTTCAATATGTGTTGTAGATGACTCTTGGACAAATTTTATCCTTACACACCCCTTGGATTTAGCTTCAAATCTAGCCTCCATATCTTCACCTAGGTGAGGCAACGTTGCATGGTGCTCATTGTAGCCTTCATCATCGCAACCTAACTTTGTGTAAGTGGGATTTCTCACAATCTAAATGCACCGTCATGGTTTGAGTTTCTTCTTACCACCTAGGTGAGGCAAAGCCGCATGGTGTTCATTGTAGTCTTCATCACAATCTAACTCTATGTAAGTGGGATTGCTCACAAGCTAAATGCATAGTCATGGCTTGAGTTTCTTCTTACCAGCATCCTCCATTTTCACCAAGACTGTATGATCGGATGCCAAACTTTTTTTGAGATACAACACTTTGTATTGTGTGGGACAAAATTGCATCAAAGTTTCAAGGGGACGTTACACCCTACCATGATATATAGTATCCCAATGAGAGAGAGTTTTGTTGGGGCATTCTTGGGCCTCCAACTTCTATAGGAAATCATGTCTAGTCTCTTTTGTGGTTCCAAGAGGAAACACTCAGATCAACAACTCAATAAAGGAAAATCCTAATAGAATATTATAATGCAACTCAAAGTTAGTTTACACCAAGTTTTAATTATTCGGTCAATTGTCCTATAGCAAAAAAGTTTGTTAGTCGTTACTTGCAATTGTAGTCTTTATAAGTTAACCTTGTATTGATATAAACTTTTTACAACCAAGCCATCTCAACTTGCAATGCACGCTCAGTAATAGCTTCCTAACCTAGCAAGCTCAAGTGAGAGGGAGAGTGCTCGTAATAACACTGCTCTACCCTTCTCCTTGTTACAAAGCCTTTCTACTAAGCAAACAATTTCTAAAGGTATTACACTCGCCATTGGCTAGACTGCTTGTAATCACCTACACTCTAAACTATGAGTAGTGTCGAAAGTTCCACTTCCTTCGAGTGAGGTAGCACTTGGTACCATCTATAACCTAGCTCCTCTTGGCCTTAACTTGAGGGCCAACAAAGTGGTGATGTGTTTGATGTGCCTATATCAAAGCACTCTTGTATGGATAATATTAAACCAAAGGGTTCATGGGAGGATGCCAAGGTTGGTGTATAGCCAATTGATCTACATGTAGCAATCAATGTGATTGATATGCCCATGTCAAAGCACACCAATATGGATGGTTTTGAAGAAAAGTATGCAATGGATGATGCCAAAATCAATGTGGTACACGATTCTCCTCTAGAAAGTTATGCCCACATTAATTATTTTTTAAAGCAAATAGATTAAGCTATAAAGCACATACATCACACCCACAAACACAGTGTTTGAAAACCTTTCTTGAAAACACAAAATATTATTATCATAGTCAAGAATACAACATAGCCATAATCTAATTCAAATAACTATAACAGAGTTTCATACAAGAAACAAGCAATGGAAAAAGACTAGGATTAGGAATCCAGACTTTGTCATAATCCTCTCACATGTCATTATTAAGACTTCATTACAATAGGAGGATAGCATTAAATAACTATGATTGCAACTATCATTACAATAGGAGGATAGCATTAAACAACTATTATTAAAACTGTCATTACAATAGGAGGATAGCATTTAACAAGTGTCATTATAATTGGAGGATAGCATTAAACAATTGTCATCACAACTATTATTACAATTGTCATTACACTATCATTGCAATTGTCATTACACTAGAAGCACTGCATTAAACAATTTTCATTACAATAGGAGAATAGCATCTAGCCTTGTGAGACTTGTCATTACAAAAGAGGAGTTACAATATGAGATTAAAGGGCTACACTCCCTACAGACCTGCCTCTACTAGAACCTTGTGACTGAACACAAGCTGAGAGATTTTATCATTTCACAACTAGATTGCTACGATAATATTATTTTGGATAGAGGGCGATCTCCCAATTCTTAAGCCAAGGGAGTCAAGTTGATGTGAGGTAGTACAGGTCCTACCTCTCATCCTCTAAATCAAAGGTGGCTACCTGAGCATATGTAGTTATCTCAATCATTCGGTAAGGACTTGTAATGCATATCATCAATCAATAGAGTGTATTTATTATATTGAATTCTAGACACCTATACTCATGTTATTAAGGTTCCTCTAGAATATGGGTTTTCTCCACCACTTTAATGGAACACCAGGAATTTCTTTGAAACTTTGGATCCACTTTTGGCAATCATTTTGCAATAGAATGTCTGCAATTAAATACAAAAAGTCATATGGAGTAGCAATTATGTGCTATTTCATCTAAACATAATACTACCAATAAGATACAAAGAAGACTTGGACCTTTAAAGAAACACAAATGTCCCAAATCTTGGAAAGTAGGCTTATTGCGAAGTTCATCATGGTACAAGAGCTCTAAAGAATCACATCAACTTCAAACTTCATGGCCCAAAGGAACATCTCAATATCAATCTAAGCAACATAGACAAGGGAAGAGTGCACTCTTACAATTCCGAATTGGTGTGTTTCAGGTAGGTGAGATGGCTTGATCCATGGCAGGTGGAGTCTGATTCTATAGAAGCTTGGATTTTGAGCGGTTGGCCATTTGCTATATGGAATACCAAAATGAGCATGAGGACCACACTAGAGAATTAAGAGAATGACTTTAACAATACTTGACTGGTATTCCAAAGGAATTATGTTGAGAAAAATATGAACAAAGGTGGCCAGCCATAGCAAATGGCCAAAGAATCAATCAATAGGAGGTGTGCTTTTGATGGAGAAAGACGTGTGGCGCATCTTAGGCAATTTGCCCATGTTCCCATCAGTATGGATAGAAGTTCCACTCGACCTGCAAATTTATGTTAATTTGCAACCCTAAGGCCTAAAGATAGTGTAATGGGCTGATTGTAGGTAGGTTGGTCATCGACAACCACCTCATATGCATGAAGGTAGATATGATAGGTGGAGAACCAGTGACTCGGTCATTCCGAGTGGAAGACCTGTATACTAGGTATGGAGCAAGTATGATGGAACCACCTCTGGAACGAGTAGAGAAGTCCAATTCTAGCACCAACATCGAGGTAAAATTTTAGAACTTCAAAGGTACTAATGACAAAATCTTTATATAGTCATTTGTAGAGTTTTTTGTGAGTTTGCCACATCAATGGTGCCATGATAGATGAGGTATACATGGACCATTTTCCATGTACACTAATAAAATATGCTCAAAGATGGTCCAAATAGTTTCCAATTGGGTATTTTCTTGATTGGTATACGGCAATTCTTGTGGAGGATCAGCCAAGAGATTAATGAAGAAGATGTTTGCACAAAGCTAAGAGAGCTAAAGCAAAATAAAGGAGAGTCCATCCAAGACTTTTTCTTAGGATGCGAGCTCTTATCAATTAGTTGAGTACTCTAACGAGTGATAGGTCTAACAAAATATGAAGAGGGGAGAGGAGAAGAGTGGAGCTGAGGAGAGAGGGCACAGCTAGAGAGCACACCACAAATGACTAACTGTACACTAGATTTAGTTGAAAAAATAGAATATATACAACCTCTTTTAGGGTTAGGGTTAGAGGATCTAAACCCTTTCCTTTAAAGCACTCTATAAGGTTAGTGCTATGCACATATGATCACGTGCTGGTGCTATGTACACATGATCACATGATGTTGAGCGTGAACTCTCAACACCTTCCCTCAAGATCAACGTCATGAAGTAGGCCTTCCCTCAAGATGATGATTCTGGGGAATCGAAGAAGGACTAAGCATTACATTCCATCACACCCCTTTAATGGGAATGTCCTTCATCTACGTCAAACCAAGAGCTAATTGGTGTTTCTCGAAAAGCTCTTTATCGAGTGGTTTGGTAAAGATGTTTGCAATATTCTCTTTGCTATCACAATGCTGCGGTGTGATGTCACCAAGTAACACTCTTTTTTTGATGAAGTGCTCTCTAACATCAATGTGCTTTGTCCTGGAGTGATATACTCAATTTTTTTGCCAATGCTTGAGCCAATTGATTATCACAGTATATTGTTGTTGGCTTTGACTCATCAAAGTAATCTGTTCTTGACAATAGTCTTCTGAGCCATATAGCCTTACATGCACCTGTAGTGAGTGCTCTATATTCTGCTTTAGTTGAAGACAAAGAAACAATTGGCTGTTTTTTTTACAACCATGATATAGCACCTTGACCAAGGAAAAATGCATATCCCTGTGTCGATCTCCTAGTCTCATGATCTCCGACATAGTCACTGTCACAGTATCCCATGCAACCATGGATGACTTCCTCTGTATTCTGTCCCAAACTATCTTGTACCTCTGATGTATCTCAAGACTCTTTTGGCTGCATTCTAATGAGACAGTTTTGGATTTGCCATAAACTGTGCTAGTGAGCTTACTGCATAACAAATATCTAGCCGTGTGATTGCTAGATATATGAGAGATCCGATGAGCTGCCTGTAGTGTCTATCATTAACTGTAGGCTTTTTTGAATCTTTAGTAAGTTTCAAACTTTGTTCCATGGGAGTGGCTGCAATCTTGCAATCTGCCATATGAAACTTCTTCAGGAGACTATCAACATACTTGAGTTGACTCATGAATGTGCTATTTGAATCTCTCCAGAACTCAATTCCAAGACAAGAGTGCATAAGTCCAAAATCTTTCATGTCGAACTCTATAGATAAGTCTTGTTTCAGTTTTCTGATGAAGCTATCCTTGCTTCCCATCACAATCAGGTCATCTACATATAAAAGTGCAATAGTAATGTCTTCCCCTTGAACTTTGTAGTAGAGAGTATGATCTGCATTGGATTTCATGTATTTCAGATCAGCAAAATACTTATCGATTCTTCTATACCAACTTCTGGGTGCTTGTTTTAAGCTGTAGAGACTTTTCTTGAGATGGTAAACCTTATTCTCATTTCTTGTTTCAACATCTAGCCTTGTATCTCTGAATACTGCCATCTGGATTGTACTTCACTTTGTATACCCATTTGTTTGCTATGGCCTTCTTTCCTAGTGGAAGGTCGCATAATTCCCAAGTATTATTCTTATACAAAGCATCCATTTCTTCATTCATAATAGTTTGCCATTCTAGCTTGTCTACTGCGTCTTTGAAGTGCACTGGCTCTTTTGTAGCTGTGATGGTAGTCATAAGAGCATAGTTGGTGGTTTCCACCTGAATTGCTTTGCCTTTCTAAGCATATGTCAATCTGGCTGGAGGTCTGCTTTCCCTAGTAGACGGTTGAGCTGCTGTGGCTCTACTTGGGTGTTGCTAGCAATTCTTGCTCTTCTTCATCAACCTATTCTATAGATGACTGTGAAGGCGATTGATGGAATCATATAATTTGTATGCTTTGCTTTCTTCACTGTAGCCAACCATGATGCATTTGTGTGACTTTGCATCCAATGTCCTGCGATGATCATCATGTATGTGAGCATATGCTATGCAACCAAATATGCAGAGATGCCCAATGTGTGGCTTTTGTCTAGTGAATGCTTCATAAGGAGTCATACCTTGTATCAGTTCGGTAGGAAGCCGATTAAGCAAGTAGTTTGCTGTAGCTATTGCTTATGCCCAATACTGATTTGGAAGATGCTTTTCACTAAGCATTGCTCTAGAACTATCTGCTAAAGTCCCATCCTTCCTTTTAGCTCTTGCATTCTGCTGAGGAGTATCTGCACATGTGAATTGACTTTGAATGCCGTGACTTCTGCAAAAGTTCATGAACGCTGAAGACATGTATTCACCTCCTCTATCTCATCTCATGACCTTGATCTTTCTGCCTGTCTGGTTTTCTACCATGGCTTTGAATTCTTGAAATCTGGAAAACACTTTAGATTTCTCATTCAGAAAGTAGACCCAACAATATCTGTTGTAGTCATCAATGAAAGTCAAGTAGTAAAGTGAACCATTGATGCTGCGGGAAATGGCACAAGAGATATGGTCATGTCAACTTCAAGTACTTGTTAGATCTCAGGAATTAGAATATGGCAATTGGGATTCCGAAGCTACAGTTTCTTGGAAAAGTTTGTGAAGCATGCTGCTTTGGCAAACAAAAGCGAACCAACTTTGTCAGAAGTACCTCTCGTGCATGAGGTATTCTTGATTTGATACATATAGATGTATGGGGTTATGAGCTGATATGGCATGCTTATCTGGTGTTGTAGCTAGCATTTTGTATAAGCGTCCTTCCTTGACACCTTTTGCTACTAGCTGATATCTTTTGGATTTGTCTCTGATAGTGCATTAATGCATCACCGTCGAAGATGACTTTGTAATTGTGTTCCGTCATTTGATCTACTGACAAAAGGTTCTTGTTGAGCTTCAGAACATAGAGCACATCTTTCACTAATCCTTTTGTACCAGTGAAATTGTTCATAGGGATAACACTTGTCCCTTGAACTGGATTCGGTGTATTGCAGATGCTATGTAGATGACATTTTTTTATCCTTCTAATGGCTTCATTTCTATGAACGATTCCTGATGATTTGTCATATGAGATGATGCACTGCTATCGATGTACCAAGGATCCTGTTCCACTTGGTTGACTTGATATCTAAAATCCTCTTTGGGATTGAAATCAGTGTCTAGGTACACTGTATCAGTCTGATGCAATTTCTCACTTGCAAGAAACATATTTCCATGTTCATTTGTAAAATGATTGTGACTAGAATGTCCACCATGATGATTTCCTCTGCCTTGCGAATTCCCTCGATTACTACTGGATTGTCTGCCTTGGTCGTATTGCTTCTTGCGGCAATCTCTTTCATAGTGTCCAAACTTGTAATAGTAGTTGCACTGAATGTTTGACACATTGGTGGATGCATTCCCTCGTCCTTGGAATCTTCCTCAATTGGAATGATTTTCTCTTTGTTGATTCTGATGTTGCTGAGGATGATGCTGACTTTGATTTTGTTGTTGATGATGATCTTTTTTTTTGTATGATCTACCTCTGCCTTTGCCTTTGCCTCTGCTTCTGTCTGAAGCTGTGAATGCCTGATCATTAGAATGACCTTTACATGCTTGAATGGCTTGAGTTCTAAGTTCTTCACCAAGTAGAATTGATTGAAGTTCTTCCAGTGTTGGAATTTGCCATTGGATGGCAATACTTTAGACTAGATTCTCGTATCCCTCTCCTAGTCCATTCAGAATGACTTAAACCATTTCTATGGGGTTCATAGTCTCTCCTGCTGCTGCAAGTTGATTGTTATAGTCTTTTATGCGGAGTACATAAGCATGACCGGTTTCACTGCTATTGCAAAAACTCTGATTAATCTGGTTTCTCAAGGTGAGAATCCTGGATGTGTTCTTGGACTCGTAGAGAGCTATGAACATATCCCATGCTTCTTTTGATGTTTTGACTATGTTGAGCTGTCCTAGCATGACATCTTTCACATTCTGCTTAATCAATTGATAGGCATACTTGTCTTTCTTATCCCATTCTGCCTGAGCTTGGGCAATGGCAGGATTTGCTACTGGTGCAAAAACTATTTATGTAGATGTAGATCCCGTTGCTGGTGCTGTGACAACAGATGGAGTAGAGCTACTGGTAGCTAGATCGACCAATGGTCTAGGTGTAGACCCATCGACATACTCCCATTTGTCCTGAAGTACAAGAATGGTCTCCATTTGGTATTTCCATGTACCGTAATTGGAGTTGTCTAACTTAGCAGATGCCTCCAGATTGAGGTTGCTAGTCGACATGGTGCAAGAAATGTACTCAAAAAGTGTCATGAAAATCTCTGTATGAATCAACTGCAAATACACTATCTATGCCAAGTGAAATCTATGAACCGTCGGTGAAGATAGAACTGTAATATATAATATCTGATCTGTATTACAAGGCTTATGGCAATGATGCCGGGAATAGCCAAGAGGCTTTACAAGGCTGAAATGATGTCCACGATGCCGTGAAATAGCCGAATAAGCTTTACAATGGTGGCATGTGTGTGTGAAATCAAATGCTATCTACCCACTAAATAAATTTGCAATGCCTCTGTACTCTAAAGTCTGCTCACTGAACTGATGAACGTAAGGTTTTACGTAATATAATGATGTGAAACCGTATGTGAGTGTATGGACTGACTCCGAGTAGGTACTAGTCGAGAATTTTGGGCATGGCTTAGATTGGCAACTTGGGAAAATTCAAAGCATCCCCTCTATGGTGATCTAGTCTACTCTGATCTAGATCGAAACCAATCATCGATCGATGAAAGAACAATAAATAATTCCTTTTCTTTTGTTCTTTTTAAGTGCTGGGTCAAATGCATCGATGTAGAGACAAATGTGCGTGAAGGAAGTGGTTTTGTTGGTGAGGCTCAAATGTGATTGTAACTTGCACCAAAATGTGTGCATAATGTGATGACACGTAGAGCACAAAAAAACGAGCGACTTTCTTTTTTGGAGTACCCTCAAATTCTTCCTGGATCAAGAGATATGGCTTAATCTAGGTGGAGGGGTAAAAGGAGTGCAAATGGTTCTCAATGATGATGTGTCACTGTGAGTCACATGCAGTGATGATGTGGCACTATGCCTAGCAAGAGGTGTGCCTGAGAAGCCCTGTGCTGAGGTGGCAGAAGTGGTCACATGCTATGACTGTGAAGCATTGTGTGTGCCTACAGAGGTCAGTGCTGATTGGACAGCTGAGGTGACACTACTGAGGTGGCACAAGAATGATGTCAGCAAATGATGTGGAAATGATGACATGGCTGATAACATGGACTACTGACATGGCACAAGTGACGTGGACTATTGACGTGGCTGATGACATGGCAGTCAATGATGATGTGTTTGTGCTGATGTGGCACAAGTGATGTGGTTGATGATGTGGCTATCAGTGATGATATGGTAGTTGGAGATAAGGTGATGATGTGGCAGTCGATTGCCATGTGTCAAATTTGTAACCAAAGGTAAGGTCAATCAAGGGATAAGGATTATCTGCCACGTGTCGATAGAAGGGCTACTGAAATCTTTTGAGATTCCGAAGCAATCTCAAAGATTCCGTGCTTGTGGATTTTTGTTGATGATGTCATGAAGAAGCTCGCAGGAACTTCATGAGGGTGGCTAAGTGATGGCCCATGGGAGTTTTCTGAAGGCGCTCTTTGCAAGCTACTGCTAGTCATCCAAGTAGCTAGTCATTTGAACCTTCGCCTCTTGCTAGCACATGTTCGGTTGGTGGTGCTTCTATCGAGTCGCATAGTCCAGCGACCTTGCTTGGTCGATGAAGGAGCCTGACGATGAGGTCGATCGTGAAGTAGCAAATGGCAACCCTCCCTTAGTTAAGCTACTGGCTAAGCTTACGTCCCAGAGAGAGTCTGCAAAGCCCGTATGAAGGTCGATAGAGAGGCGGATCCTTGGAGAGGCAGGAGCATGGAGTTAGCTATTGGCCCGCTCAAGCTGAAGGACTTGAAGTAGTTGGGCATTCAAGGAAAACCATGTAATGATGAGAAATGGTCTAATAAATGTTCTAGCGGTGGACACTTGGAAGAAGAATGCAATACCTATACGAAGTTTGGGCATGAAGAATTGGAATGTTGGTTCAATGGTACAAAATGCCAAGTGTCAAAAACCAGGGATGCATTTGTACAAATTGGATTATTTTGACCCTCTACCAGCTATGTTCTATGGCCTACCACGTAGTCTGACTATGTTTCTATGAAAATCCTTTTATGAGAGGTTGGTTGTATTCCACTTTGTTGGTCTCTTTGGTGACAATGAGTATCAAAGAGGAGAGAGAGGGTTCTCTTAGTGATAGTATGTCAAGAGCAAGCATTGAGTCTCCAATCAATTGCAAGTGAACACACAACCAATGTTGTATAATGAAACATATGAAACCAATCACACCATAAATGAAAGATCCCAACATACACGAGAACACACACTATATAAGATCCCAATAGACAATGATCCAAGCTCTTGTGCTTTATAGTACAATCTATGTGCTTTCAAGCAAGACTTTCAAACTCTATACTTGTGTGTGTGATTTCAAGCATGTTTTATGTGCTTTATAGCTTCATCTATATGCTTTAAAGAACAATTAATGTGGGTTTAAAGCACATAGTTTGTACTTACAAGCAAGACTTTCAAAGTCTGTGTTTTTGTGTATGTGATTTCAAGCACGATGTATGTGCTTTATAGCTTATTCAATGTGCTTTAAAGCACAATCAATGTGGGTTTAAAGCATAGTCTATGTCTTTTATAGTACAAACTATCTTCTTTAAGGCAAGACTTTCAAACTCTTTGTTTGTGCATGTGTGTGATTTATGTGCTTTAAAGAACAATCAATGTGGGTTTAGAGCACAATCTATGTACTAGTACAATCTATTTGCTTTCAAGCAAGATTTTTAAACTTTGTGTTTTTGTGTGTGATTTTAAGCATGATCTATGTACTTTAGAGCCTAATCTATGTCCTATAAGGTGTTGGAAATCTCTTGTAGTAGAAGCAAGAGAGTGCATGGGTGAGTGGGTGTTAGCAAGTCAATGAGATGTATGCTTGTGGATTGGGGATGAGGACCTAATCCTACTCCTTATATAGGAACATACATTGGTGAAGTGTGTGGTTTGAAATGAAATCCAAACTTAGCAGTTGGATTTATTGGGTCTCTTGTGTCTGTCTCACATTCTGAGTTCCCTTCTTCCTTGAGAGTTCTCCACCCTCCTTGAGTTCCTTTCTCTCTTTGAGCATTTCGATCCATGTTTTGTAACATTGTATCAGAGCTTTGGTATCTCTTCTACTCCTACTTGCGATGGCTCTTTGAAGGCAATTCATGGTTGCTGAATGAGTTTCTAGATTTTAGTTTATGTGGCATGGAGTCTTGATTGTTTCCAAAGGAGGTTGCTGCAGTGAAGACTTCTATTAAAGAAGTTTGAAGATTGCTCTTTCATTTCATGGTTTCCAGATCTTTGAAAGCTCATAGTTTCAAAGGTAGTACTATAGGAACATCCCATGTGGGCTTGTGGAAGGCTCATAGAATAGTCTAAATGATTGAGTAGTGACTTGAAAGAGACTATGAATAGCCACAAACACCCCCATTGAATGATTTAATGTGCTCAAAAGAGATTCATTCCAAAAGGAACACAAGTGCTTTAAGTGGTAAATATGCAAAAAAAATAAAGGTAACAAATAGTATCCAATAAGTGCCTCAAAAAACAACTCCTCAAAACCAATTCCTAAGAGCAAATAATGGCTCAATCAACCTTGTAGTCGACTGAAATTTAGAAACTTATAAATAAATAGGAAGAGGCCCAAAAGTGAATTTGCAACGTGTTGCACTAATAGAAGGTTGGAAAAACCTTAGAAAAGAACAATGATTTGCAGAAGAAATAGCATCACCACAGAGTAGCGCAGAGAGGCATGAGGTCATAGCCCTTTGAGAAAGCTACACTAGAGGCATCTAACTGGTCAAGATGCTTCTTCTAGTCACACCAGCAAGTAACAGAGACAAGAGGCTACCTTGATGACAGTAGATAGAAACACACAATGGTAGTAGCATATTAAACAATCAGTTATGAGCCGAATTGAGGAGCAGCTTCCATTGAAAGACACAAGTAATGATATTAGAACTACGACAATGAAGGAAATCCATGGATCAGTCTTGGTGAAGATGGCATTGATCAAAATAGAGGACCATGCTAGCCTTCAAGCAATCACTTCAGTTCTCTTGCAAGCACAAACCAGCAGCCTAGATGAGGTCAATAAATGTCTATTCTGGCAATTAAATGTCTATTCAATTCTAAATACAAAAAAACAACGTTGGGTGCTCTTCACATCTTAACCAACATGATGATGCATTTGCAAAAAACTTGATGAGTGGTAGACAATTCGTCAAGCTATCCCATGATGTTTAAATGAAGATAAAAGTCCACAAACAATCAAACTCTCTTCTAGGAATGCCACACAAATACAAAAAATGGCCACAAACTACGAATAGCTTCAAAAAACCAACAAGAGAGTTTGAAATGACCCCCACAGTCACTCCTTTTTCTCCACACAATCGCTTCTTTTAAATGACATCCAAACTTAGGAGTTGGATAGATTGTCTCTCTTGTATCTCTCTCATGAATTGAGTTAACTATCTTCTTCCTTGAGAGTTCTCCACCCTCCTTGAGTGTCCTTTCTCTCTTTGAGCATTTTGATCCATTGTTATAAAGGCACAATCAATGTGGGTCTAAAGCACAATCTATGTGCTTTCAAGCATGTCTAGGTGTATGCCTATATGAGTGTGTGTGTGTGTGTGTGTGTGTGTGTGTGTGTGTGTTGAGGGTGGGGGGCTCTATAGCACAAATTTTGTGTGGTTTCAAGAAAGACTTTCAAACTTTATGTGCTTTTATATAGCACACACATGTGCTTTCAAGCAACTAGAGCACCAACTTTAATATGTTTGTCAATATGGTGGCCCTTTCCCCCAAAAGGGACCCCTCAAGGGTCATATTGATGACATTGAGAAACGTTTGTCAATATCGCCCTTGAGGAGTCCCCTTTAGGGGCAAGAGCCATATTGACAAACACAAAAGAGTATGGATTTTATCTCGTGTGCTTTAGAGATTACAGCTTGTGGCTAGAAGTAGTTAAACAATTCTTGGAGGCATCTAGCTATGGCATTGAAGATTAAAATCACATTGAGGGGAAGGATACCATATCTCTTGAAATGGGTGGATTACCAAGAAAACCAATGTTGTACACAAAAAAGGACACGACTAGGTTTTTACAAAAAGAACTTGATTACAAATAGTTATTGGAGTGTTACACCCTCACCCTCATAATATGGTATGATGTTAGGATAGCAACATGCACTTTTGAGGACAATTGGTATGTTTTGGTATCCTTGTCCACTTCTTGCATTGTAAACTTAAGGGAATTTACAAGATGGGATAGCAATATGGCAACTAGTTGGTCATCCCATAAACAGTATATGTGATCATCTAGCTACTTGTAGTACCACCCACTTACATACACCCACTTACATAGTAGAAGCTCTTGCCACATGTTGCCCACCACGTCTTTAATTTTCTTTTTCAATAAGTTATCCAGGGTTAGAACATTTCATAAGGTAAAAATCTACACCTTCTTCATTGTTGACTTCTACAAGTAGAAAAAATTTGTCCAGTATTGCAAGGAATACACTTAGGAAGTCATCTTTCTCTAACCCCTCAAATATTGGTTCATAACAAATATCATCATCATAATCTCGTGTATCTTGAGTTGGCTTTAAAACTATATCTTTCCACTTCACTACATATCCTTTGTTTGGACACGACCTACAAGCACCATGTGCAAACCTTCTTCATTGTTGACTTCTACAAGTACAACAAAGTTGTCCAGTATTGCAAGAAATACACTTAGGAAGTCATCTTTCTCTAACCCCTCAAATATTGGTTCATAACAAATATCATCATCATAATCTCGTGTATCTTGAGTTGGCTTTAAAACTATATCTTTCCACTTCACTACATATCCTTTGTTTGGACAAGACCTACAAGCACCATGTGCAGACAACCATCGCAATAATAAGACAAATTTATTCTTCTCAATCGAGTGTATCAACCTTACTAAAGCTGCATATGCTATGTAAGGCTTGTGATTCTACAATCATTGCACAATCCCACCTCATGGACCTATCTACATAGCCAATATTTATCTCCTAAAACATTCATGATACTTGCCTTTCTTAGCTCTATCCCTATGCCCATTGGGATATCTCTAGGACAGTTTTAAAAAACACACAGAAATCAATTTGAGCTAGAGTGTACCTCCGTGGAAGTCTTATACATGCACTTGAGGTCTAGAAGAATTTTGTCCAAGAAACGCGAGCCCAAGGATAGTGTTTCGAGCTATGCTTAGCCTGCTTTTTGCCCTAGTTTGGGATCAGCCCAAACTGGAAGCTTTGTTCCTAGCTCTCACTCAGCCTCGACGAGAGGACCCCTCTAGCTTCGATGAGATGGAGAGCTTGAATGAGGAAAACCTCAAGCACACAATCCTTTGGCAACAAAATCAAGCATTCACCACTTGCCAAATGTACCAAAGTGACTTGCCAAAATGCCCTTGGACTGAAGTGAGATCCCAATCACTTTCTGTAATTTACTGTGAGTTCCCAATTCACTGTTGTGTAAGAGAAATTCCTACAACAATACCTCACAGCCACTTTGGGCAAAATAACACGCTGTCCCTATTTTTGAATAGCAATATCTTTTCACTGAAAGACCCGATACCAAAGCTATAGGTAGAAAAGTTGTAGCTGGTAGAAAGATCTACAACTTGTTAGTTGACCTCAAGAGCCAAATCCTTGTGGATTCTCAGATATTCTCACCTGAAAAATAGCTTCCTGCACATTGGTCACAAATAGACAGTAGACTGCAACTTTTTGTGGTTTTGCAGAGGCTGTAACTCCTACAGCTTATACCAGATCAACTTGCTTTCAAAAGCAAAGTTGTAGTATGTTCTATGAACTACAACTTTCTAGTTCGGCACAAAGTGCAATTTCACACCAGGAAAGAGATATTCAGTCCTCAAAATGACTATTTTGTCATAAAAACAGCAATAGCAGCTTCCTTGAATGTTTGCTGCCCTTTACAGCACTCATTTGCTCCGGCAAAAAACAGCCCAAAAAATGGTCAAGATACATCTAGCAGATCACCCCGTATGTCAACTGCAACACTAGCAAAATGGCAAGTACAATGCCCAACCAAATCAGCCCCAAGAATGCTCACAGATCAGCAATAAAATAGCCCAAAAGCACTGGCAAAACAGCCCCAAAATGTGCTCCAAACAATGCTAATCTAACAGGATCTCAATACATCACCGTACCACCGTATGTATCCCACATAGGCAAATAACCATGCATCCAATGAACTATCAATGCATCTCAACCAGGCATGTACCACTGTCAAAGCATGTGTCAATGCTATTGTGAAAGTGATGTACAGATTAAAAGCTCCTTTTGCAAGACTGCAAAATGGCATATGACCAGTCCCGCAAAGTGCCCAAGCAACAGCCTCAAATCAGCCTATCCATAGCTAATGTCCACAAGGCGTACTTCTGCAAAATGTCCCACAAAGAGACCAAAATCAGCCAATTCTCAGCTCCAAGACCTCAAATGCAACACCGGCTATCTCCCAAGCATACAACTGCATCAAACATGCAATCCACAAGCTCCCCAATAGCTCATCTTCTCCAAAATGGATGTTGTTGCTATCACTGGGCTGCTCTTCCTTTGCTCACGGGATGGAGTTGCTACTAGTGCTAGGATGCTCTTGTTCCTTTGCTCACATCTCTTCCTTTTGAAATACCCTGTTTTGTGCCATCCTCTCAAGGGCACCTCTAGTGTCAACGGCTCCATCTGCAACCTCACGGGCCAAACGATGCTCATTACAATGGCTTCACCCATAGACAACTCTCCATCGAAGGCTGCCCACTGACGACTCCCTAGCTAGCACCTTAGCTCCAACAGCACCCATGCTTGCAGGCCTCTAATGACTGGGCTCAATAGCAGTAGTGTTAACGACTCCAACACTCCTTGACAAAACGGTGCCACAGCTTCAATGTTGTGCTTCCAAACGGACCACCACAACTCCATCCATGCTCACTGGTGGAGTTAGCTTCCTCGCCAATGCTACCATCAATGGTGGCACTAAGGAGTCGAAGGAATAGAGGTAGAATTGCCAGCATAGATCGCTACCCTCAAGCAATAGAATGCCTCGACAAAGAGAAAGTCCAAGCCTTGTGTCAGCATGGCCACCAATCTGCAAGAGTCTTCACACTGCCCATAGAAGCTACCAACCACCCTTCTTCTTATGAGCTACCAAGCCCAAGCTTGCTTCAGCTTCTTGCAAGAGCTCTCTATCAGATCGTCCACTTCTTCGCCTTCACTGCAATTCCGATTCGATCGATGAAGCTTCCACCAGGCTACTCCTCTATAACCTTACTGGCCACACTCACCAATCTCTCCTTGGCTTTGATACCAGTTGTGGGAGAGGAGAGCACACACAAAGGGATAAGGAGACACTAAAAGTGGTGGAGCAAAAGCTACTCTAGCTTATTTCTCTATCATATATATATGAGTATACATGGGCACTGTACAAGTGGGTGGGCACACTGCCCTTTACCCCAACAGCCCCGACGTGAGTCACTTCTGGTCGACTACTACTTCTACTTATCCTCTTTTTTTATTTTTATTTTCTTTTAGTTCTAGCTTAGAAGCCTTTTCTAGTATCCCCTTTCTATAAAGCTCTTCAGTCGTAGTCGTCATTTTAGGGATTTGTATGATGTATTATCAAAATCCTCTCAATTTGATGACTCAAACAAACAAAGCTCTAGATGGTGCCACAACCTTATTGGGCTCAAATACTTCCAAGAAAAGCCCTCAATGAAATATTAGAGAAGCAAGAAAAAATGTCATGCACAACTCCGGACATTCAAACATGGCATGTCAAAGACATACTCTGATGAGAATCCATTAAAAGTCCCACTCAAGTCAAATATGGGACTTAAGAAGAGCATGAGATTGCACTTTACTTACTTTGCTAAGACTAACACTACTAGGATCTTACATTAATCTCTACAAATACCTTATTCCTAATAACTTACCCCTTAGATTTTTTTTTCTTTTTATTTTTCTTATTTCTTCTTTGAATGGTCACAAGTACTCAACTCAGCTCACTCAAACCCTAAGGTGCTTATTCCATAAGAATCACTCATCCAAACTTCCAGCAAAAATTTGATAACAAGGAGCCAATACATCCCTCTGC
This sequence comes from Dipteris shenzhenensis, assembly GCF_047967505.1. NCBI lineage: Eukaryota > Viridiplantae > Streptophyta > Polypodiopsida > Gleicheniales > Dipteridaceae > Dipteris > Dipteris shenzhenensis. The sequence goes on along the minus strand of NC_141614.1, from coordinate 4,795,776 downwards.
TATAATGGACCAAAGGAAAATTTAGCCCAGTGCACAAGAACGACTACTTTGCATGATCTTCATTGACAACACTCCAACAACCATGAATGTTGCATGATCCAGAGGAGTGGATCGAGATCAGGATCGAGATTAAGAAGGGGGGCATGTTAACAGATTGGTTAACAATATGCCACCACTGGTTAATGATGTGATTTGATGGACAGTGGCAAGTCCATAGAGCTAGGATTGTGTCATGGGCCCAAGAGAATGATAAAAGAATGAGAAGAGAGAGTGGTATAAAGAGATTAGGGTTGGCCCTCCCTTCAAAAGGTGATATGTGTAAAAGGCCAAATGGTTGACTTTGGTCTTCATTATTGTATGCACAAGTTTGGAATACAAGCTCCCTCTTTTCTTCCAAGAGTGTCTTTGGGTGTTCTCTTGTTTCCCTCATAGTGCCTTTGTGTTTCCCACTCCATCCCCCTTTACTCTCCTCTTCCCTTCTCTTTCTCCCTCCCTTCTCCCCCCTCTTCTCCCTTCTCACCCTTCCCTCTTTCTCTCGTGAAAATACATTGTAACAATCCGGGACCCGCTTGGGTGACACATGCAAATGGCTCGTGCCTTGCATTCCTCTCACAAGGAGTAGCTTGGAGTGGAGGCTCCATTGGCATTCCTTCCAGATCACCATGACACATGAATCACCGTTGAGACAACACATCTTTGCATTGATCTCACAAGGAGTAGCTTGGAGTGGATGCTCCATCGGCATTCCTTTAAGATCCCCACGACACGTGAGTCACCATTGACACGTGAATCCTCAACAACAGTGCCAAATATGTATAGTCTCAACAGTGACTCACATGTCATGGGGATCTTGAAGGAATGCTGATGGAGCCTCCACTCCAAGCTACTCCACTTTGATAGAAAATGTATCCCTCGTTCACATTCAGTTCATCTATCAGCTTGGTGAAGTTGGAGATTAGGCTTTTGAAGATTGTGTGAGGAGCTCTTGTATGTCATGATTTCAAGATTAGGGGAGGAAAGATTGTGTGAGGAGCTCTCATATGTCTCAATTTCAAGAATGGGGGAGGAAAATTTGTGTAACAAGCTCTGATACTATGTAGAGGGGAAGCAAAGATTGTAGAGATTAATGAGCAATATCATACATTTTGGCACTTAGTATGTCTAGGGGGATCCATTGTGAGAGGGGATAGAAGTTGAAGGCTGAGTGCATGTTGAGATCTCTTCCTAGTGGTAGGGGGATCCATTTTGAGAGGGGATAGAAGTTGCAGGCTGAGTGCATGTTGAGATCTCTTCCTAGTGGAAGCAAGAGATTGCATGGGTGAGAGGGTTAATTAGCAAGCCAATGGGATGCAAGCTTGGATTGGGGATGAGGACCTTAATTAGGCCTAATATTTGTATTGGTACACACACAAGTTGAAGTGTGGTGTGGAATGAAATCTAAACATAGAGTTGGATAAGCTCTTGCTCCCTCTTGTTTGTCCACGTTCCTTCTTGTGAGCATTTCTCCTTTGAGAGCTTTACACCATCTTTCTCCTCGATCCATCTTTTCTAACATGGTATCAAAGCCTAGGTGGCTCTCCCACTCCTTTATTTGTGCCAAGGTAGTCCTTTGAGTTCTATAACTTTGTCTTCTTATTCTTAGAATTGTGGTTATATTGATGTGTACTTAAAGCACTTATCAACTCTTACAAGGGATAGTTCACAAAAGGTCTTCCATCTCTATATTATTTTCAAGCAAATACCTTTAATATTTTTGAATACAGACATTGTGTACTTCAGACTTGGTTGTCAAAACAATTGTTTTGTTGCTGTCTTGCTTGCGTACAATTCTTATCTTTATCCATCCATCACGGGTTTTGAGAGAAGAAATTTTCCGTTGATTTATCTAAGCCAGTTTCTCAAACCCAGATTTTAGAAGCTTTCTACTATGCAATGATGATTTTCTCTATGAGGCTCCCTTTTACTACTGCTAATAGACAACTATCTATGCTTATGTTACGAGGCCACATGTTTAGAATTTTCCAGTGTGCTTGTTTCCTTATTGATATCACTCTACATCCTCTTGGAGCTTCTTTTCATCCACCAATAAATGAGTTCCTCCACTGACTAGCTCTAAGGGACATCCAAACTGCGTGATAACTTGCTCATATAAGAATGTAGCGGTAGTGAATCATGCATATATATGCATTCATGGTGGCTCTCCCTTCTATCCACTTGGTGAAGTAATATGTGGCCAAGATGATGTATCTGGCCTCGATTCCTTTAGCTCATGGACTTATGGGTCCAATAAAATCGATGCCCCATTTATCAAAGGGCTGATTGGTTTATATTCTGCTTAAGGGCATCATGTCCACCTTATGTGGGATTTGAACCACTAGCAGGGGTTGCATCGCTTGATAAATTCGGCTGCATCTCCGAAGAGAGTTGACCAACAAAGGCCATCCTGGAGCACCTTATGTACTATAATATCAATGGCAAAATGCTATAACATTAGCGGCAAAATGCATCCTGCAATTCCAGAATGGGATTCCTCGAGCACCTCAGTGTATTCATGCTCGCACACACATCTACGCATGATGCCATCTTTGCCCATGCGGTATAGTTGGCTTGTAATTAGCTAATACATAGCTACGTCCTTAATGAGTTTGCAGGCTCTCTCTTTCTTGAGAACTAGGCCATTGGCCAGGTAGTGACTGATCTTTGCAGCCCATCCAAGTATGATCTTGATGAGGAAGAGGGAAGCACCAAGGAGGTCTTTGACTCCAATTGTAAAATCAAGTAAATAAATAACTAAACAAATATAGAACCTAAGATAAATGTTCTAAACCTTGAAAAAGATGACCTTAGAAATCAAAAGTTTTGAGCATTCACAAGTTCAAATTCAAATCCCAAATCTCACAAGGCAAGAATAAGTACATACTACGTGCTTAATCTTTTGATTATAAAATGAAGCTTATCCAAATCCAAGTGTAAGTGAATTAGTAAGTCTATGTGTGCTGGTCTTACCTATCCACTATGCTTCCCAACAAGTCCAATTATCTTCTTCCATAGGCAAGGAGGTCAAAAATCCCTCATATAACCAAAGAAAGGGATTTATTGTGCTACAAATGTTTTAAAAACTATACTTGGAAAGTAATATTGAAGTGTTATCATTAGTCACCACATGCTGGAATGGAATATTTAGTGTTTTTTAAATTAATATGCAAAAAAGGGCATGCTAGTGATTCTCTTAACATTGATTCCAAGATCTTTATAGCTACCCATAATATTGAAATAGTATCCATAGCATCCTATAGTACTAAACTAGAATCTTAATAGAAAAATTGACCAAGATATTCACCTTTCTTGAAGAATTAAAAAAATTGACCAAGATATTCACCTTTTTGGAAGGACTACAAAATAGAATAAGAGGCCTATGCTGTGTCTATATTGTAGATTTCATATTTATCTGATAAGACCTTTATGTCCATTAGATGGAGTATCTGATGAAATTTATCTAAGGAAAACAAAGATAGGGTGGTGCAAGTTTGGGAGTTAGTTTGACTATCCCTTGTGGAACTTGTAATTTGTGAGTCTTCTCCATACTACTACCCTTTACCCCTTCATTCGATCCTCTTCTTGCTATCCTTCAAAGAAAATATTACATTTAAAATTTAAGGAGGGAAGAAATTAATGTGAAATATAAATTGACAAAATACAATAGTAAAAAGCTAGATCCACCCAACACACCACTCTGTATCCTCGAAGACACTTCATGCTTTGAGAAAGATGACCAGCATATAGCTTGTTAAAAGCCACCTCGTAGAGAGGAGGAAGCGCAAAAGAAACATCAAGGCAAGGTAGCACTTTTAGCGCAAAGGAAGGCAAGGAAAGCTTCTAAGAAGATCACGTGAGGAGGTAAGGAATAGAAGGATGCCTAAGAACCTGCACTATGAGCACTCTCATGTACTCAGATCCTACTCTCAATCAGATAGTGAGCTTGAAAATGTTTAAACCAAGACTCTTAGCAGCAATGGACTCCCAAAGAGATGCAAAGAGTTACCAAAGAAAAAGAACTGCAACTGAAACATCAAACTATATACTAGCATACTCGACGATGCTCTAGAACAAAAGTGAGCAAAGGACAATGCACCAACTGATCTGTAGAATGAGCTTTTGGGCCAGGGAAGATCTAGGCAAGTAGAAGGTCACTAAAGTAAAGGTGCTTAGGGTCAAAATGGAATGTTGGCAACCTCCGATCATGAGCTAGACAGATTACCTTTTAACAGAGTTGCTCCAGAAGAAGCATGCATGCCGCTATGTACTAGAATAGAAACTTCGGGCTCAATGAAGGAACACTAGCATGAAAAAACAGCACAAAGGAGGAGACGTGAATAAATCGACAAGCAAAAAGGCAACACTAGTGCACCTTCAAGAGATGGAAAGGCAAGCTTCTTGGAGTTTTATGTGAGGATGGCAATGAATGCAACAAAAACTCCAAGCAAATGTAATACAAGCCATGACAAATCATAGGACACATGATCGGAGGAAAACTTAAACAAAAGTAGATCAAAGATCAAGGCCTGCTCCTTCCACCACATGTCCAAAGAATCAGGGGTGACACACAAAGTCCAACCAACATTCCACAGTGGGGTCAATCAAATGAATGAGGAGAAAGTGGCTCCTTCCATAAACCCCAAAAGCAAATGTCGGCATGCAAAGAGGTACTCCCTGCAAAACTGCTAGGTGAGGTGGACTCTGAGAAGATGAGCATTACCATGCTAGGTACTCAAAGAGAGGTCTGGAGTGTGAATGACTTGCAACCATGAACAGAAAGCACAGGACCATATGACACATGGCCAATCAATAATCACCTCCCATCCTTAGACTACCCCAAACTATAGACATAAAGCCAAGATGCAAACCTGCCACAAATTGAAATTACTCTTTAAAAACATGTTTGAAGTTAGCTTCCCATTTAACTGAATGCCTCATTAGTCCATAGAATTAGACTTCTATTCTAATTCAATACTGCACTTTTGAGTTGGATCCTACTACTCTCCAAACAACCAAAAAAGCACGAAGCATCGAGCAACTACCAACCAACTATTGACATTGACTTTGAACTCTTTAACTTAGTAGCATAATGTTACTTTAATCATATCATTATCATTAGTGCAAAATCAATACAAGGTGTTTGAGCTTCAAAAAAACCCTTCTAAGAATCTTAATGATCTATTTCATAATCATCAAATAATTGGACATATCAAAAGAAGACAAATTTAACCCATTATCATACTAGTTTTTTCCCACAACTTGTACAACCCAAAAGCACCAATCATCGACAAATCACACAAAGAGCATAAAAGGAGATAAGCACCTAATTAAAGTAGCCCATCACAAAGCTAACACACACTTAGTCATGGTCTTTGTAGTTGCATTGCAATCTCCACGTTTTTTCTGCATACCATTGGTATCTTGGTATGTCTTTCAATTTTGATTTGGTTTGTGTGTGTGTGTGCATGCGTGTGTGTGTGTGTGTGTGTGTGTGTGTGTGTGTGTGTGTGTGTGTTTTCAAATTTATTACTCCCATAAAAATAAAACCATATAGTTAATCCCATCATTAGGATGAAGTAAGCTAAAATTTGAAAAAAAATATATTTCTACAAAAGTAAAAAATAGAACCTAAAAGGGATGAAATAGAAGTAAGATTTTTACGAACATAGATTTGACTGAAATAGTAATCAACCAAGAAATTATTTCATGAAAAACCTCAAATGTGGGATAATACTAGACCATCATGGCCAAATTTGAAATACAAAGTTTAAATGCTAAATCCTTCTGAAAATTTGAGATCCAAGGTTGGGCTCAACTTACTTGCCACCATCCAAGAGAAACTAAGTGTTAGAACAACATAGCTTCAATTGGGTAGATAGGTAATGCCTGTTTACCCCAGCTTGTTATCGCTTTTACCAAAGAACCGAACCACCTTCTAGATTCTGAATTAATGAAATGAAATGAACTGTGTAAGAAATAATAAGTGTCTTAAAGGAAGATCCAATGCCCTTGTGAAATCCTAGGAATTCAACATTAATAAAAAACATTAGTAACTCATAAAATTGTTAACGGTAGGAGGGACTTTGTGATCAGTAGAAGGTATGTAGTAATTAATGCCCTAAAAATAAATTCAAGGATTTATCTAGGTAGGATAATATCATGGTAGGATTTAATAGCATACTTAGTATTGAAAAATAGCATAAGAAAGAATAGCAAATTGCATGCAAAGGAAAGAATACAAATAGCTTTAAAAATGTATCATTATATTCATAATTGTTTACAATACATATGCAAAGATTATACAGGTATATAGAAACATATAATTGTAATTAAATTTATGTAAATAGGGGAGGATTGAATGCTTACAAATACAAAAGTTACAGAACATAAATGACATAATTAAATAAATTTAAAAGTATTTTGGTTCAATGAGATAGGGGAAAGCAGAGAACCATACTACCAACCAGATTCAAAATATCAAAATTAAAGTGTTAAAGAAAAAGATCTATTAAAAAGGAAAATAGAAAAAGAATGCTTTCAAGATCTTATGAACTAACTAAATAAACTTTAAGTTCAGTAAAAAACATGAAAAATACCCATGGCAAATTTATTAAAAATTAGTACAAAAGAATCCCATGAATAAAAATATATATAAGAAAATTTTGAGAAGATTAAAAGAAGTTCAAGAAAAGCCCTATAGAAAAATTACAAGCTTAAGAGTAAGCCAGAGCCAATTAATTCTAGTATACATTATTTATTATAAACCAGGTCAAGGCTTTTAAGAAGGAACATGCAATCAAAATGAGATATCAAATCAGTCTATAAGTTACAACAATTAACCATGCTAAATGATTAATAATTGGAGAAAAATAAAAGGTTAAGTGGATAGATGCAAAGCTTACTTTGTAACTAGTTAGCGGAGAAAACTTAAATATTAGACGGATGAGAAGTAAGTAAAGAAGAATACATGTATGTGTATATATATATATATATATATAACACTAAGTAGCAGAAGCAAGGAATGGATCGAGGAAAGAGGATACTATAAGATAAGTAAATTTTTTGTAATTAGATAACTAATAAACATGACGGTAACGTAATTAGAAAGAGAAAACCACATAAAATTGAAAGCATGAATATATATAGGAGCATTAAATATATAGGGATATTGATATATATATATATATATATAACTAGGACCAATAAATACATAAGAAAGCATGTAGAATAAGAGTCAAAGAATATAAAAAATCAAATAAAGAAATAAATATATAGCTTTAAGAAGTTCTTGGAAACAAAGATAGAATGATGAAAAGGCATACCCCTGATCGAAAAAGCTAGGGGAGTAGGGGATTTTGATTTTGAAGCTCCAAGTTCAAAGCTTATTTCTCCTTCAAAGGGAAGTAAAAGAGGGTAGGAAAGTGAAGAGGGTCTAGGAACAATTGATGGGTGTGAGGGGGCAAAAGTATTTCAAGGATTTGGCAAGATAAAGAGGGCAAAGGAGGGAGAAGAGCTCTCAAAACATCAAAAGTGAAACTAAAACTTTCTTTTTTGCTTTATAGTTTCAATGTTCGCACTACATCTCATCAATATTTTTGTTGGTATTTGCATAGTAAGTTTCCAATAGTACTTTAATTATATGCTTTTAAATTTTTATTATATTAATGGATATATCAAGAAATATACTAGTTTTTTGGCTAACAAAACATAGCATTTAATCTATTTTGGGATTTTAGTTGCAATTTCAAATGTTGACATATTTTTGCCATCATGGGAGATTGTGTAGATGGACTGACAAAGTGAATAATAATTAGAGAAATAATGAGTCGTGGGGAGATTAGAGTGGCTTCCTGAGAGGATTCCATGTCATGCATATGATGCAATTTGCAGATTCAATGTAATGACCTTTTTGTCATGCAAGCTACACATCCACCAAGATTGCACGAAAGTTTTGAGGGATGATTTTGGAATATTGGATGGTGCGTTGGTAATGAGTGAGTTTCACCTACAAAGTTCATCGTTTTCTCACTACTGTCCCTAATTGTATAGGTCACCTATAATATTCGCACTCGACATAGTGTTGTAGTCATTTAGATTTAGGCAAGCTACTAGGGATTTGGGGATCTAGGGAGATCATGCTTGGAGAAAAAAAACGTGATCACCATGTGGAAAATGGAGGTGGCCAGAGCAAAGAGCACCCTCCAAATTTAGAGCTAGCAATGGAGTGACTGTGTGGGATAGAGCACCCGACGGCGTACACATGTCCAAGTAGAGAGCAGATCTCAACAGAGAGCAGAGATCAGACCTCAGCAGAGAGCTATAACTGCTAGTGGAGTGATAGAGCACCTGGTGGTGCACACGCATCCATGCGCAATGGATTATGTACTGCGGTGGAGTGGCGTAGTTGACTGCAAATTGGGTAGTGGACTGCAGAGCCAGATAGGGGTGATGAATGATGGCGCGCATGGGTCTCGAAAAACTTGGACACCAGCAAGCCATGACATGGCAAGGAAACTGCACAGGTGGTCTAGTGACAGACTAGAGCAATGACATGGCAGTGTGAGAAGGCACGACTATGTGGCAACATGATGAGAAGAGAGAGAGAGGGGGGGAGGAGACTAGACTGAGAGAGAGAGAGAGAGAGAGCAAAAGAAAGAAAGAGAGAGAAGGAGAGAGAAGGGGGGAGAGAGAAGGAGAGATAGAGAGAGAGAGAGAGAGAGAGAGAGAATGGGGGGAGAGCAGGAAAGAGAGAGAGAGAGTCATAGAGAGAGAGAGAGAGAGAGGGGGGGGAGTGTGTGTGCGTGCGTGTGTGTGTGTGAGAGAGAGAGAGATAGAGAGAGAGAGAGGGGGGAGGAGATCAAAGAGAGAGAGAGAGAGAGAGAGAGAGAGAGAGAGAGAGAGAGAGAGAGAGAGAGAGAGAGAGGAACCAAAGATTATGTATGAGTCCATACCATATAGCTTTAGTGGGTGAAAAAACCAAAGGGTGGTAAAAAATCTTTACCCATCTATCCGTAACCCCATCGAAGACGGGTCAAGGTACTCATGGTGTTATAATGCAATAGTTTGCATGCATATAGGTGTATTCATGCAAATTTTCGGGCATATGGTGCTATAAATTTACAATAATTTGTATGAATCCACGATGACTTTTATTCCACAATTTGTATTAGTTGTTGCTTGTGTCCAAAGCAATTAAGCAAAATATCATATATAAGGTAATGGCAAAGCTTTTGGGTCCCCTCCCTCATCGACTTGCTCTCCCTTATATCTCCATTTCCTCTTTGTGCCCCCTCCAAGATGCCTTCAACCCCCCCCCCCCCCCCTCTCTCTCTCTCTCTCTCTCTTCCCCTTCAAGCTAATCAACAATGAAAACAACTTATTAATCAATGAAAACAACTTAGGTTAATCAAGCATGCAAACAACACATTATTTGACCCTCTCTTACCATCCTCTCGCGCTTTGGACTTTTGCATTATTTAATAGCATAAAAGACATCGGCTTGCATTTCTTGTAGGAGACAAGGGCTAGTATTTTCTATCTACAAGGCTCTTAGGTAACAATGTGAATCACCAACCCATTGATATAAAAGATTTTCTTACTCCTTCTATAGTAGTGATAAATAGCATGGATAGACCTGCATCAAATCGGCAATCCCCCATACATTTTATCTATTTAATATTACAAGAATGTAAACAAACATTCATTGAGGGGAAGTATTTAGAACAATAAGCTAGGGCAAGCTTCATTTCTCATTCACAAAGATTTCTCATGACAATGACATTTATTCTCATTTCCATCTCTGAAAGTTAATTCTAATTTGCATAGTATGGTTGATAAGGATTTTGAGAAGGTCCATACAAAGCTAATTGAATCCAAAAATTCATGCACATCCAAAATTCCATACAAGTGGATCAATTCAGCAAGCAATTTCTCAATAGAAAAGAGTTCTGATAATGGGTGATCAAACAACACATATTTGAAGAGCCCAGAAGCATTTCTATTACAAGTCAATGTGGACCTAAAATGTGGTAATACATTAATATGTCTCTAGACAACAAGACATACCTGCTAAACGTCATTCTTTGGCATCATACAATAGCTACTAAACTAGGAGGTTGTTGGTATTGGTATATGAAATAGATTTCCCTCCCCTTGATACTTTAATATGTTGTAATTGTGATTCCGAGCTGTCCAAATGTACCGCACTCTCTGACGAAGGTTGCCAATCAATCAACCTACTACCACCCTTGCCTCTTAGGGGTAGGGGTACCATGTACACACCCACAAGTCATACTAATTCATGTACACACCCACGAGTCATACCAATGCATCTAGCAAACCTTGCCCTTTTAGTGCGGCCAAAGGATCTCATTGGTTGCACTTCTAGTGATCTAAGTATGAGTTCCCCATAAGACATAACCCTAGGGAAAGGTTGTGGTAGCAAAGAAGATTGATGATTCTTTTCAAGGTTCCTTATGTTTGACGTGAGCACTAGCGCTCTCATGTAATAAGAGTGTAATAAAACTTGGGTGAAGCTGTGTAGAATTGCACCATATCATTGGCCTCCATGAATTAAAGAAAAGATTTGAAGGCTTTCTTCAAAAGGTCGTTTGAAAAGAAGGATGGCAGATTATTGGATATGTACCAAATTACATAGTCATACCAAAGGGGCTAGCCCTGTATAGTTCATCCTCTCTTCCAAGCACTTGCATTTTAGATATGGTCTATTCACGTTCAAGATGTCATTCAAATACTTTGGAGTTCTTTTTTCAATGCAAATACTTTGGAGTTCTTTTTTGGTTTCAGATATCCTACCCTTGCATCTTCCAAACACTCCTACTATGACGAGGGAAATCTAGCAGTAGCAAAGGCTGACAAGGAAAGAAGTTTGCTAAGGCATAATTATGTGTAATGCTGATGTGAAAATTATGTGCCTCTCTTTTTGCTTCTGCTTTGATAGCCTTTGCTGAGTAGTTTTGGATAAATCTCAAAATTTTGAGAAAATGAAATGGGGAGAGCGAACCTTATAGTCTCGCATTTTAGGATCCCTTTCTCATTCTTCTCATCTTTTTGGTCCATCTTCATCTTGGCTCAAGCACATCAATTTGTTAATTTGGGAATCTCTTATTTCATGCATAGTGAATCTTTAGTTTATTGTTCTAGAGAATCTACCATTGCTTCATTAACTTTGGGAATCTCTTGCTTCATTAATAGTGGCTCTTAGACTAAGAATTTGAAATTCAACAAATTTTTTATTTTAGAGAATTTATGCATCAATTTCATTAATTTTGTGAATGATACATATGATCTTTTATTTGTCTAGTGTTAATTTTATTTTATTGAGAAGATAAGTGACATGCTTTATTAACTTGGGGATGAACTATTTGGTGTAAATTCAAAATTTGTGTTCAATTTCAACATCGTACAAGTCATCTACACACCTTTATTTAGTATTTGATAGTAGTAAAAACATGAAAACGTATTGCATACTAGAGAGTTTGTTGAATTCTCAACATATATTGCTAATGTAAAGATTCATTATTTGGTGTAAATTCAAAATTTGTGTTCAATTTCAACATCGTACAAGTCATTTACACACCTTTATTTAGTATTTGATAGTAGTAAAAACATGAAAACGTATTGCATACTAGAGAGTTTGTTGAATTCTCAACATATATTGCTAATGTAAAGATTCATTATTTGTTTAGAACACTGCCCTGAGTTAGGCTATGCCTGTCATCATCAAGACAAAGTTAAGTGTTACACATTCAACCATTGTGACATTACAAACAAAAGAATAATGATCTTCACTACTCAATTAAAGCTAAATTTTAAACACAAGAATACTTAAGGCCCTTAATTTGAGCTCTATCCACACTCTTGTTGATTACTTGATCGACCCCTACTAGGCTTGCTTTTGCTTTCTCATGCATGGTAGGTGGAATTTTGATCTTCTTGGGCTTCTTCCCTCCTTTTGGTTGTCGACTCCATACTATTGAGTCTTCTTGCTCCCAATGCATAGGATCCTTGTCATTATGCATCCAAAAGTTCTCCCAACAATTTGCATGCACTTCTTCCTCCTTTACATTCTTATTACTTGAACATGGTGCCCAATATTGCATCAACACCATGTATTGTTTAGAGGTAGTGCTAGGTTCAATGTTTGACTCGGCTACACCCAACCAAATTGGATATATATTTTCACTTACCCTCAGGAGAATAAAGTAACCCTTTCTACATCCACCAATAGTTGGAAAGTACATTTGGGCATGTCATGTTATGGATCATAGAAGCGGTCTTCTAGCACCTTCAAACAAATGAAACTTTCTTTATTGACATTGGTGTCTTGTTCTATTGCATGTGTTATTTTTGGCCAAAGGATTGATGTGCCCCAAATTGAACCCACCTTGCCATTATTAAAGATAGGTATACAAAAACATACCTATTTTTGTTCTCCAAGACAAAATTGTCTAGTTGCAACATCAGGCTAGGTGAAAGCTTTTTTAAAGCTGAAGCAGATGTATTAGATGTACTTGCAAGTATCTATTGATCATAAAGATTTGACTTTTTATTCATTGATAGACGAATGTCTAGGGCTTCCCTTGAGGTTACACAATTGAGAAGCTAGCATGAAGTATTTAAAGCACTCTATACAAGATAACCATATTAATGCTTGTCTTCTCTTTCCAAGTTTTAAAGACACAATGCTAGTGACCCCACAATAAAGTTTGCGTTTGTGGGCCAAAGACCAGTGAGAAATGTTTCTATGCTTCTTGTCATCTCTATGTGTCAACATTTTAGCCAGATTGGCAACAGATATGACTTATCAATATCTTACACCTTCACCTTGAGTCTTGGTATGGTTGTCTTCTATTGTCCATCTTATCATGTATGATGCACAAGTCTTGTTGAGCGACCTATGACTTGTAATGCCATGAATACTATACATGTCAACAACTGATTTGTTATTTCATATGCTATCTCCTCTCATCAAATAGCTTTCCATGTCTTGCTAGTATCTTAGTTGCACTCAATTTGAACTTGATCACATTGCAAAGGCTACACTTTGAAAACATGCTTGTATGAGAAATTGAGACATGCTTGAAATCCACACTCCAAATTCTACCAAAGATTGATTTTGGGATCTCCTTCCACATTAGAGTTTTCATGGTCAAATTGACCTCCTGCATTATGTCCACTTGCTTGTAAATATCTAGAATGGCAAGCTGTGTTTCTCTCTTGCCATCCATTGTTGTTTGATCTTTATAATGCATTCTTTCAACATTGGTATTCACAAAGCCATGTTATATAGTTCTTGCCATCTCAACATGCTCGCCTTTGATTCCGTGCATGGCCTTTGTGCGTCCAACATTATGTTGTTCCTTATATATGAAGTTTAGAAATTTTGTGTAGTTCATACCATGCCTTTCAACATATTTCCCTCCCATCAAAGATAAGCGAGTGTGGCACAACACCCTTTGAATCAATCCATACAATATTAGTTAAAGTTATTGAAAATATGGGTCATTCGATTCTCCAAGTTCATGCTCCAAAACACAAATCTCATTTGCAAAACTAGACTATGATTTGCAATTTGGCAACATCAACTTGCACAATCTATAAGTGCTACTTGCTGAACATATTTATACGTGCACTTCTTCTTCCAAGTGCATTCAATGTCCTCCCTAGGCTTGTGATTGACCATATGATATTTTCTTTTTGTGCAAAGCGGTGTGACATCCAACCAAGTATTAGTATTTCCATCTTGTGCTTTGAAATTTCCCAACAATCCATTAACCAAGGTTTGTAAAATTGAGTCATCCTCAAATGTGATTATCATATAGGCCATGCCTCAAGAGTTGGAATCAAAATTTTAACCATGTCATTGCTCAAAATTCTCTAAGTGAGGTAATATCTTCGACTATCACTCCGTGTGTCTTATCCTTTTCCCATAGCAAAACTCTCCTCTCTCTCCATCTCTCTTGTACATCATATCCATTTGATTAACTAAGTTGTATATTGATATTTTTTACATCTACCTCATCCTCTGCAATGCTACTTTTATCGTAAAGCTTCAAGTCTTTCATTTTCCACTTAATAGTGTTGCTTCACACTAGAACTAAATTCAATATCCACATTAAAATAGACATCGATTGACATGGATACAAATGAAGACCTAATTTCTAGACCTTGACACAAATTGCCTACATCATTGTTGAATATTGTACCACATTCAACAATAGTGCCATCACCACTATGTTCCACCATATTGCCATTCTTGAGCTAATGTTCATGTGGCCAAAATCATTCTCATATATGATTCAACATAGTTACTCTCTCTCTCTCTCTCATACTGGACATGGATTGGTACGAGTAGTCCTCTCTCTCTCTCTCTCTCTCTCTCTCTTTTGTACTGCACATGGATTGGTACGAGTAGTCCTTTCATCCTCCACCAAGTCTGTATTAAAACCAACCAAGGCCTTCATAGTGAATCTCAGTAGAGGATGAGAGGCTAAGGTTGATTTTAAAATTGATTTTAGCCTCTCATCCTTGGTGGAGGACGAGAGTCTAAACATGATAGCCTTTCATGCCCAATAGAGGGTGAGAGGCTAAGATTGGATTTAAAACCAATCTCAGCCTCTCATGCTTGGTGGAGGATGAGAGACTAAGGTCATTTTCAAAACCAATCTTAGCCTTTCATGCTTGCTTCATGCTTAATGGAGGATAAAAGGGCTAAGATCGATTATGAGAGGCAAAGACCATTTTTAAAACTGATCCTAGCCTCTCATGCCCGATGGAGGATGAGGGGTTGAGATCAATTTTAAAACCGATCTCAACCTCTTATGCCTCGTGGAAGATGAGAGGCTAAGATCCATTTAAAAATAGTTTTTAGCCTCTCATGGTCGGTGAAGGATGAAAGTCAAAGACTGGTTATGAGAGGCTAAGATTGGTTTTGATATTAGCCTCTCATACTCCATCAAGCATGAAAGGCTAAGAGAAAATTTAAACCCAATCTTAGCTTCTCATTCTTGGTGGAGGATGAGCAGCTAAGATCAATTTTAAAACTGACCAAAGACTCTCATGCCCGATGGAGGATGAGAGGCTAAGATTGGTTTTGAAACTAATCTTAGCCCTTTGAGGATGGAAGGCTAAGTAATTGTTGTAAAATTGATGATAACCTCTCATGCTTAGTAGAGGAGGATAAAAAGCTAAGGTTTGAAATGGATTTTAGTCTTTCACCCTCCTCCACCAAAGTATGTGAGGCTAAGATCCTTTTTGAAATTGATCTTAGTCTCACATGCTTAGTGGAAGATGAGAGGATAAACATGAGTGCCTTTCATGCTTGGTAGAGGGTGAGAGGCTTTTTCACTTATAAAATTAATCTTAGCCTCTCATGCTTAGTCGAGGAGGAAAGTCTAAGATTGATTAGCCTCTTATGCATACCTAGTTGAGGATGAGAGGCATGACATGCCTAGTGGAGGATGAGAGGTTAAGATTGGTTCAAAAATCAATTTTAGCCTCACATCTCAATCGAAGAGGATGAAAGGTGAAGGTAGAACAGCGACCAAGATTCGTCACTAAGATGCATGATACCCTTTTCAAGCTTTGGCTATTTGTTTATTTATTTATTTATATTATATATGTATATATCTAGTTTTTCAAAACACACACACAGAAATACTAAAATATTTAAATATATTTTAGTATATTTAAATCATTAAAATGTATTCAAAATCAAATCTTATACCAAAATTAAAATATGTTATACTTTTTTTTTTTTTTTTTTTTGTGTGTGTGTAGATATATACATACATACATACCTATATACATATAAAATTGTGTGTATGTATGCATACATATATATTTATATTTATTTTGTGTCTACATATCTACTTTTTTTAAACACAAATGAATGTGTACACATAAAATATACACACATATCCTCAAAAAATAAAAATAAAAAGCAATCACATTATCAAATGAAAGAATCCCTAACAAACAAATGAATCAAATGAATCCCTACCTATTGTAGTCGAGCCAAACTGAAGATTCACATGAAATCTAAATTGCCAAATCACCTCGAAGCTTCAATCTCCCTTCAAAGATTACATTTCAGCTTTGTGGCATGAGATTCGCACAATCGACAAATGAGGGATGGCTGGGACAAAACCTAGTATGGCTGATATGAAGGTTTGAGCAATAGTGAGCAAGCTCTTGTTCTATCAAAGATTTTGATATCTGGAAAAATTCTTCCAGGTTGTGAGCATTGAAAAGTCTATACCATCCCCCACAACTCTACTATAAATACTAACTTGAACAACCACCTAAACAAAAAATGGAGAAAGAGAGACAATCCTAGACTTTGGTGGACAGGTAGCAAGCTGAGTACTACACTAGCCAATCAATTGATATAGATCAAAAGTTTTTCCTAATTTCAAACATAGATATCTTCTCTTTTGATAGATCATACACTATGCGCACCATAGTCTCATGATAGTTTTTGGAGGTAGTTTGGGTAGTGCAACAGAAATATAACAAGCCATCATTATAAGGAGTTATGAAATAGCAAAGAAAAGGGAGCAATGGGCATGAGACAAGTGCAAGAGGGTGGGCATTAGTAGTAGTGAGTGTGTCATCATTATTGAGCTTGGTGCATGACATATACAAGGTGCGCACTTTCAGTATTATGGTTATCAAATCCTAGACATCAAATTTGGCCTATGCATCATTATCCTCTGAATCATCATCCTACCTCACGTGTGCATCATTAGTCATTATTAGCTCACCCTTATTATACATTATCAGTGTGCCCTCCTGCTTGTGCATCATTAGCCTCTACATCATCATGTTGCACTGCTTGTGCATCGTTGGACTTAGGCATTATGGGCCTGCCTTGCATATGCATCACATTAGCCTTTGCATTATCATCCTACCTTGTCGATTGGTAGAAACTTGCATGTTAAGAATATGTGAATGTGGCTGAGGTGGTAGGCAGAGTTGAGCAAGCAAGAATTATTAGCATGCAACAAGATGTTCAAGAACTACGTGTGGGCAATGGTAGACTAATCGTGGGCTAGAAGGAGTATGCACAAGAAACCCCTTTATAAGGAGTGATGTTTAGTGTGGGTTAGACCCATAGAATAGAGCTCTATAGAGCCTTAACAAGCCATCAAGAGAGTCTTCTTTGTATTCTATGCTATTGTGCTAGCTTGAGAGGAAGGTATATCTATGCCTTGAGAGGAAGCACTAAGCACACAAGCATCAGCTTGTTGGACTTGGGCCCAAAGCCACCCCCTATTTCTAATGTGATTTGGCATTTCCTTAGTGTCTAGTTCATGTCTTTAGTGTTTATTCTACCACGTCTCCATACATCCCATGATGATCTTTTGTGACAATCAAAGTGCCATTGCATTAGACAAGCACCCAAGGGATCGAGATGGTCAAGCACATCACATTCATGAGCAATTCCCCCACCCCAATAACACCCATTATTAGTAGAACTTAGCATGTAGAACAGTTAATAGTTTGCACAATGGAACACCCTATAGTTGAGGGAAAAGATTCAATTTGTCAGCATGTCCTATTTGTGCATCATTAGACATGGCATCATCATCTTACCCTTCCTATGCATTATCAACATGATTTTCCTATGCATCATCCTATCCTTCCTGTGCATTATCAACATGCTTTGCCTATGCACCATCAACACTGCAACACCAGAATTATATACATCATCATGAGACTATGCAAAACCATCAACCTGTGTATCATCATCCTACCTTTCCTATGCATTATCATCCTGCCCTACCCCATGCATCATCAATCTGTGCATCATGAGCTTGCCTTGGCTATGCATCATGAGCCTGGGAATTATCAAGTCTCCCTCCATAGGCATCATGAGCCTTGGAATTATCAAGTCTCCCTCCATATGCATCATCAACCTATAACTACCATAAATTATTTATGAAACTTAAACAATAGTAATCATGGAAAGGTCAAAGATAGTAAACATGCAAAAGGATCAAAGATAGTAAATATGGAAACGAACAATTGTGAATGCATTTTACACATTTCCACTATATTGCAAAAATTTCTCAAAGGTTGTGGAGCTATCAGGTGAATACAATCTACATTGTTGCAATGTTAATGAAGTGAAAAATCTTGAGAGTTGTGGTGCCATGAGCACATAGATTAAAGGCTAAGGTATGTGCTAAGGAAAGAATCAAAGTAGCCACCCTAGAATGTGGACTACATGATGTGAGGATGTGGATTGAGGATATCCACAAGGAGAGATGTGGATCAGAGGATCCCACAGATGTTGACTATTCAAAGGGCACTCTCTATATAAGAGGCCTATCATGTATTGTTGAGTAGGGAGAAATGCACTCAAGATTCTGTTTATGAGTCCAAGCTAATCTATCTTGGAACCTAATTGACTTGAGGTACGTCATGAGCACTCTCTTCATTATGTCTCCACATAGGTTCCATCTACCTTAGAGCGCTCCATCGATGCTAAGGCACACATGTTTTCTCATGGTATCAGAGCATGGTTGTATCTTTAGTTAAGGCACCATCCTTTATTTGAGAGATTTGAGAGGTCTCTTCTATTCTTCAAGAGATTAGAGATTTAGTTCCTTGAGAGAGAGACAGAGAGAGTTGATTCTTTTCCAACTTCTTAGACACATTTAGAGAGATTCATTTGTTCCATCCATTGTTCTTATGAGCTAGAGAGATATCCTAGACCTTACTCTACTGTGAGGGGAAAGGCTCTTCTATCTATAGCCTATCTATCTATCAATGAGTGTCACACTCCATAGTTTCATCGACCTCGCTAGATCTAAGCCTAGCCCTTCTACAGAGCATATGGCACCTGGCTAAACAACAGTAGCCACCAAGCTACAAACAACAACATAGAAACTGGAGACTACTACTGTTGGGGAGAAAGAGCAGTTAGAGCCCTATACAGAACTCATCGGATTGTCTCAGCTTCAATGACTTTCGAGGGTGAAGAGATGGTCAAACACCACTGATGCTTGCAGCATGGAAAGATGATGTTGGTGCTTGTGCACTCTTATTGGGATGGAAAGGAGTGAAGCTAGATATTAAAGATGGACGAGGCAACACCGCCTTACATATTGGGCGTGACAACAGTGTTTTGTGAGAGTTTCTGATAGGAAAGTATCAAAGTAGCCACCCTAGGATGTGGAATACATGATGTGAGGATGTGGATTGAGGATATCCATAAGGAGAGATGTGGATCAGAGGATCCCACAGATGTTGACTATTCAAAGGGCACTCTCTATATAAGAGGCCTATCATATATTGTTGAGTAGGGAGAAATGCACTCAAGATTCTGTTTATGAGTCCAAGCTAATCTATCTTGGAACCTAATTGACTTGAGGTACATGTCATGAGCACTCTCTTCATTATGTCTCCACATAGGTTTCATCCACCTTAGAGCGCTCCATCGATGCTGAGGCACACATGTTTTCTCAAAAAATTCCTTCATTGACATACCATTTCCCTAAATATGGAATTTTGTGAGACTTTTGGGCATGGAGTAAGAGAGGGCAGTGTCATACTTGGTGACCTTTGGAGAGCCCAACGCTTCATTGTGGTCGTCACTTCCATAGTCACCTCGAGTCATCTCACTGGGTCCCCAATTGATCTTCCAATTCCTATCCATCCCCATCAACTATTTTAAGGAGGCCTTGTCTTTCCTTCTTCTAGTAAATGGCCCTCCTTGGCTTACATTTTCCAATCCATTGTCATTATAGAATCATGTCTTTACAAGATGCTTTCTCTTTTTTCTTTTGTGCAAGCCTTTATGACCGTTTTACCCAAGTTGAGTATAAGATGAAAATACCAAATTAAGAGAGTTTTAACTTCATAACTTTAGTCATTACTGAATGCATCTACCTCTGACCATAGTTGGCTCCATATGTGCTAAGCAAGAACATGACTAGTCTCCATAAAACTGGCATCTAGATCACTTGAGAAAATTAGTTAAATGAAAGAGTAATGAAAAAGAAAATTGTATTTTAGGATCCCAATGTAGTAAATACTAGTAAAATGAGTTCAATTCTCTTAGTCATCATTGTCCACAATATAGTCTAGACTAGATCTCCCATCTGCATGTGAACATACTTAACCTTATGTGATTTTGACAAAATAGACTTTATGACATAGAAGATACATAAAGTTCTACATCATACCAAGGCTTGATGATGTTGCAATGCTTAGCATTATTTTAGCCCTTTCAAAGATGGGATCCTTGCATGAGCTAATTTATTAAAAATTTACTATGATATACATATAAAATTACTCAACATACCAAGGCTCACTGATGTTGCAATATGTGATATAATTTTAGCCCTTTAAGAGATGGGCTCCTTGCATGAGCTCCATACAAAAGGACCAATCTCAATGGCAACATGAGAAAAGTAGAGAAAATGGTGCATGTGATGGCAAGGTGAAGAGAACACTTCAAATGACTCAATAGCAAATAGGAAGCCACATGGTAGACAATGGTTGTAGTCATTGACCTTCAACTTATTCAACACCCATGTCCTCAACAACCGATTAATGTGTTCTCAATTTGACTTCAACTGCAAATAACAACTATACTAGGCTTGTGCTTGTTCACTCATCTGAGTCTTTGTTTGTCATAGTGAAACCTACACATACATACACATCTAAACCTTCACATATATAAACAATATCCGAGCTCTCTAAACCTTCACACATGTACAAATATTTGAGTCTCTGCTTTTAGTAGTGAACCCTGCACATATATATATATACAATATCAGGCTCTACTTGTAGTAGTAAAACCTGCACATATAATGTGATTGCATCATAGCATAGAATTGTGCTATATAGCTAGTAAATAGCAAATAATAGCACAAATAATGTGCTATATGGCTACAACTATTGAGCTATATGGCTGCTAAAATTGAAGAATAGTATAGAATAGCACAAATAATGCGCTATACACTCATAATAGCATACAATAGCTCATGAATGCGATATACAACACAAAATAGCACTAAATATAGCACATAATAGCATACAATAGCTCATGAATGCGATATACAACACAAAATAGCACTAAATAGCACAATTAATTTGCTATATAGCATAGAAAAGCACAGATAATGTGCTATACACCAAACATCATGTGTTATTAATCAAGTTATGTGTCTAACTATGTTATAGCATGATAAGGTGTTATGTAGCATAGATAACGTCTTATATAACATAATATTGTGCTACATAACACATAATCTATGCTATAAGACATAGATTGCCCTATATAGCACAATATTGATGCTATATAATAGATAACCTAGTCTACATAGCACGTATCCATGTTAAATAGCATAGAATATCAAATAATACCAGATAATAACATATATTATTGATGACTTTGTTTCTGGTATATAGCACAAGAATAGCATAGATAATGTGCTATAAACCACTAACTATGCCATTATGGATGAGGTGTTATGTAGCAAAGATAAGGTGCTATGTTGCAAAGATAATGTGCTAAATGGCATGATATCTATGACTTTATTTTTTTATATAGCATAGACTAGCATGTAATAGCACAGACAAAGTGCTATACATTAACCATTAAGTACTATTAATCACATAGTACGTGTCTAACTAAGCCATAGAATACTATTAATCATATAGTATGTGTCTAACTATGCCATAGAATAGATAAGTTGCTATGTAGCAAAGATAATGCATTGTAGAGAGTAATTTGTGGTACATAGCAGATAATCTATGCTATGTGGCATAGATTGCCGAATATAAAACATTACCTATGGTATAACCTACTCTACATAGCACATTATCTATGCTATATCACACAACACAGAATAGCATTGATTATGTATGACTTAATTTTTTGTATATAACACAAACTAGCAAGAATAGCACAGATCAATGAGCTATACAGCATAGATAATGAGCTATACAGGAAAGATGATTTACTATTAATAATTCATACATTGTGTGTTTAACTATTGCATAGATAAGGTGCTATGTCTAAAAAATATAATATGCAATATACCGTGATTTCTGCTATGTAGCACATAATCTGTGCTATGTGGCAAAGATTGCCCAATATAGCACATTATCTATGCAATAACGCCACATAATACGTAATTGATGTTATATAGTATAGTTAAACACATGTAGCAAGGATTATGGCTATGAAGCATAGATAATGTGCTATATATATAGCACACATCAAAATGCTACATAGCACAAATAAGTGCTATAAAGCACATTATCCATGCTACAAATCACATAATCACATGTGTTTAGCTGTGCTATAGCACCTATAATGTGATATATAGCATGAGTTATATGCTATATAGCATAATCTTTGCTAAACAACATCAAATGTTATACACCAAGTGTTAATCTAAGATATTCACTAAGTATTACTTTGTGTTAATCTAAGCGATACACCAAACATATTGTGTGTTAATTTAGTCCAAGCCATCCAACAAGCATTAATCTATATAGCATACTTCCGCAATATATCATCAACCTTGCTCTACGATTCTACAATGTACACCTTGTGATTGCAATCTGTGTAGCACTTAGAAAAGTCACGACCAATCTGCATTCTCTTTTAGAGTTTGTATCTTGCCTTTAAGCCAACTATTATCTAATCTGTCCTGTGGAAATTTCAAGAAGCATCCTTGACTACCTAACAGGCCTCTTCAACATTAGACTTGAGTAGCCCCAGTCTCATCTCAACTACATTGTTTATCATGTTGATGCCTTGTACAGGCTCTTGATGATACATTCACAATCTTCTCAAGTGTTGTTGCAACCTAACTTTTGGCGTTGCATGATGAAGACCAAAATCCATTTGAAGATTTCATGTTGTTTTTCCTCCTAGTACCTTTGCTCTATTTTACTCTCTATATGCTCCCTTCTACTCTCTATGAATGGAGCTCATGTAATCGTGTAAGTCATCTTATTGAAAAACCTTTGTGTTAACTTGTAGTTCTCCTAGGCAAATACTTTTACAAAAGATTGGCCAATTTCATAATTGGGCAGCCCGGCTTGATAAATAGCATAATGCCACGTTATAAGCTACTCAACAAACTCATCCGGAACATGATAGGGACTTCACTTTCTTCCTGCTTCGAATCAGTTTAAGACAAGTGAAGACAAAGTCCTAGACTTGCATATCGATGTCACTTGATCCTAGTCTCAACTTCCTGGAATCTAGTTGAAGCAAGCTCAACCTATACTCCTCACTAAACTTGTCGGCATGAAAAGCTTCAAACTTCTTCTAACGAAGCACCTCCACAAGGAAGATCTTAATTGTAGGGCGATACAACATGAATTGATCCTTTTAATATCTTTTGAACTCTCTTCATTGTATATTTATTGCATTGCCTATTGCACTCTCTCTCTCTCTCTCTCTCTCACACTACACTCTTCCAAGTTAGTCAACAAGTGAGTCTCATGCTTGTTTGATTTGTGGTGTTCATTTGGAGGCATGATAGTCTCAACATTTAAAGGTTGATTATGTGTTGGGACTTGCTTTCCTTATGTGCCTTTGAAAGCCTTCCTTTTTGGACCTTATGCAAATGCTTGTCAAAGTTTGGATAAAGAAGAGGGATCAAAATGATGTGGCAATATGTGATGATGTGTAGTGTAGTGCGTGTCTTGTGTGTGTGTGTGTGTGTGCTGTTTTTTTCCCAGGGGGGTGGGTGGGGGACAGGGATCCGGGAACTTTCCCTGTAAAAGCAAAATCACAATTGCAGTTCCAAACTCACGAGAGAGAGAGAGAGAGAGAGAGAGAGAGAGAGAGAGAGAGAGTCTTTAATAGACAATCTATCAAAATTTGATAGTTAAGTAAAGCATTCTTTCATTTCTAACAAGTAAAGTCCTGCCACATAACATGCATTCTCTAGAGCACAGCAACAATCTCCATGGTTCCATCTTTGCAACAGGTATATCCAACGACCAAAGGGCAGCTATCCACACTGTTAACCAACATTCCAGAAAACTGGCTTGACGTTCCCGTCTCAAGTTTGTCAAGACAAGCAGTCATCTAAACTTCATTTGAAATTCAAAGCAATTTCTCCATTTCAAAAGCAAATAGTTTGTATGATAAAACGAGAGCATACACAAGCAAACATGATCAGAGGATAACACATCAACGATTTCTCCTCTTTCTCGACAATCCTCTTTCTACTGGGACATGGGGTTACAAGACTAGTCCCTTCATGGACGCACTCATGTAGGGTTAGTGGAGATGGGAACCAGCTTGCAGGATGACACTTTTTCTGCCACTGTAAGATTCACATTCCACTACCCAATGCCTGTCATGAGGCAAATAAATTTGCAGAGAGTTCTTCAGGTCAAGAACTATAATTCGGACAAGAACTCCATTTATTCAGACAGAGGACCCAATACACAGTTGTCACATATACAACGATAAAAATGTCAATACAGCCCTCGCCCCCAAATTTACTGTTTAAGCCTGTGGGCCAGAGGCATGTTTTACAGATACACTCAGTTACATGGCAGGCACTATTCTGGCAACTAGGATCAAGTTGTTCAGCTAGAACCATACATAGATTGCCTTTGATGGCTACAGAGCATCCATTGGCAGTTTGCTCCCACTGAACGCCTTTAATTTTCAAAAAGCCAAAGCCTCAGGGTACATAAGAAAATCGAAGTATAATACAACATTATAACCACAAGAACTCTGCATCCCTTTACGTTACGTCTTCTATGGAGAGTCAGCACCTTCAATTTGCTGTTTGGCCAGCCGCTTCTCTTTTTGTTGTTCCTTCTTCTCTCTCTGCTGTTCCTTCTGAGACAAAGAACAACTCCAATAAGTATCAAAGCACGTTTTGTGCAACACCTGAAACACAAAGAAATGGACCAAGTCTCATACCCATTCATCTAAAACTCCTCCAGTAGCCACAGTCTTTTGAACCTTCTCCTCAGGAGGCTTTTTCCGGGCCTGCTGAGCTGCTTCTGCTTCAGCTAAGCGTTTCTTTAACTTCTCGATCTCCTGCACCAGCAAAAAATAAAAGATTTAACAGAGATTCCATCTCAGAATGTAGCTTCTTTACGTCAATAGCAGGGACTGTTATTCGCTAGCTTCACATATTGAAAAATCCATCTACTGGCGTTAAGAGCATTATAAAAAAAATCTTACAGGAGAGTGGCCTTGGGGATCCAAAAAAACAACTCTCAGCACCCGTTCTACTGCCACAAACTCCTTTTGCTCCTCGAACTGAAGTCATGTATCCCAAACAAGTCAATAGAAAAGCCTTTCACTGTGATCACACTTACCTTAAAGAAACTCATTCAGTAATTTATATCTACCAGCTCTGGAGTGAACTCCGTTCCTTGCTTAACTTTTAGGCTCACTATCTTGAATTTGTCCTTGCTTTTCTTCACCTGATTTTGTTCAGGCTGCTCGATGAACTTTACCACTGCAGGAATCATTGATTATGTCAAACACTAAGCAGATACTCAAATTTAATACGTACTAAAAGCATACTCCAATTAATTGCAAGAGTGGATTATTAGTCTAGATTACTATAGCATGTACACTATCACTGAGCCAACGTTTTTTAGCACTCGAAAGCATATGCAAAAGAAATCTCAACACTTGACATTAGAACCTAAGTTCCTCTCTTGTAAAAAGCGTAGAAAAGAGTTTACTATAATACAAATAAATGCTCGAAAAAGTCACCATGGTCTCACCGGTGGCTATGACTGTCTCGCCAGGAGTAAGAATGCCACTTGGAGGGCGCATGAAACAGCTCTTAGGAGCATTTGTTTGGAACTGCACGAAACGACAGCTGTAAGACTAAGCCAGAAAATTCGCAGATTGAAACGTGAAAGTGGCGTGTCACCACAGCTGGCTAACCTTAAAGGCAACCGGCGATCGGCTTGTATTCTTTATCTTGACAGCACTTGAGACTTGTTTACCCGGTTCATCTGATCACGAAAAACCATGGCAAGAAAATGAGAAGCATTGCCTCGTATCGCCACAAAAAGGATGCCCATTGGAATATTCTCGGAGGCCTACCTCCTTATACTTCCCGAAAAAAAGGCATCCAAAGAACTGGACGAAGTTCTGCAGGTTCTCAACAAACTACTGCCATTGCTAACTTTAGAAATAACGGCGGTCACACAACTGTAAGCAGGTCAAAGATCTTACAGAGGAAATAAAGTTTCTTGTCCGGATTAAGTCGCAATCTACGCCGAGTCACCAAAAGAGCCTTGGCGATGGCACTAATAGAGGGCGACTTCGCGGTCTCCAAGGTTCCTTCCAGCTTTTGTGGCAGTTGAGGCTGATGATGCACCACCGAGGCAGCCACCTGGCCCTCATCCGCTGGTCCGCGGTGCCACCACGGCATTCTCTGATGATCCTTTGTTTCTGCAAGAATTATGGGAACTCCAGGGGCTGCAGGACAGAAAAGGGTCAATGGACACGGGGAAGGGGAGTCTCAAAAGTAAGCTTAAGATCAACGCGGTGAGAATCTGGGAAGAGGATGGACGGGGCATGCAAAGGAGGGTACAGCCCGAGCTCGATTTGAGAGAGACGAAGGTTCAATGAGAGGAGGTCAGAGAAGGTGAGATGGCAAGGCGGATCGGGAAAAAAGCTATGAAGAGGGCGTGCGAGGTGAGGGGCACAGGATTGAGATGGAGGTGTAAGCAAGGTAAGGGGGTAAGGCAGACGGAAGAATCTACAAAATGTTAAGGTGAAAGCAGAGCAACCCAGAAGGAGCAGGAGGGAGAAGATGAGGGGAAGGGGGTGTCCACCATAGCCAGAGCTTGGGTTCGGGAGCAAGCCGAAATTCTTTAATATTTTTATTCCTTTTCCATTTGGGTAGGAAGATGATGACCTGGTCAGAGGCCCTAGTCAACGCGGTTACCCCGGAAACCGCAATTCCGTTCACATGCCGCCTTCCCTGACACCGCCGCCTTCTCGGCCACTGCGATTCACATTATTTAACACAACTAGCCAGCCCTGTTGTGCTTGCATGGCTGCTTTTCTCGTGTGTACGCTTTTGGGAATGAGGGCTACATAATTATCCATAAAAACACTCGCCGCTCCCCCTTCTAAGCGAAGCGCGCGTGTTGGAATGAGGGCACTGTGTGTGTACACACCCGGACCTTCCACCCTTGGATTTTATCTCACCCCCCCGTCCCTAACCTTATTTCTCTTGGAATGTGGGCTAAATACATAGAAACAAACCTGTTTCACTTTTTAGTTTTGGAGTCTCTACCCTCATCCAATGTTAACCAGCCCATTTCAATCAAACATGGTGGATTCAACAAACTTCACACCCCCGAAAAACATGCTAAAAAACCATCAAGCATGCGTGCACAGGTATCTAGAATTTGGTTTGACAAACTTGGCTCATTTTTCTATAACAATCTGTTTAGACTTGGTCCTACTTTAACAAGGACACTGAGAAGTCAAGATGCAACAAAGTTGTTCACTTTCGAGTGAGAAAATACCAAAGAAAAGTCACATTCCACAATAAAAGATGCTCAACAACGTATAAGTCCCCAAATTTTCAAAAATCATACCATTAAATAATGCCAATGAGGACACGTATAAAGGACCCATAAAAGAGATAAAATGAGACTTCAAAAATGCTACAAGTCATCACCTTGTCAAGTAAAACAAATAAAGTAAATAATTCAAGAAGGTTTGTCAAGTGTCGGTAAGGGGATGAAACTACATACAAGTAGGAGCATGTGGCTACAAGATGATGACCAATCAATAAATTGGCAAACAAGAGAGGCGCAAGGAAAGTCATCGAGACAACAAGGGTTGACCTTAATTAAACACACACATGTTAATCATCACGAGATATGGCTATGTTCAGATAAGATGTGGAATATGTCAGCCCTCTATCAATACAAATCAAATCAAAGAAAGAAAATTGTAATTGTATTATATAACAATGAAGTAGGAGGAAGAAGGAGAGGGGAGAAGGACGTGAGGTGGATAAAAGGGAGGAGGAGGAAGGAAGAGGAGGAGAATAGGCTAGGTCTAGTTAAAGGAAGCATAAGGCATGGAGTAGGAGGGTGGTAGGAAGGTGAGCTAGAGCTAGAGCGAGAGAGAGAGAGAGAGAGAGAGAGAGAGAGAGAGAGAGAGTCAAATTAGCTACTATCCCTCCCTTGTCATATCCTTCCTCTTTGCCTTATATTAATTAATGATTTTAGATCTTTTTTAAAGTTGGGGGTAGCTATTCCTATTTTTCTTAATAGCTTTATTTTTCAATTGAGAAATCCAATAGATTTCTTAAGTGAAAATGTGGAGTACTCCAAAGCTAAGGTTGAAGGGATAGCTTCAAAATTTCAAGCAAAGGGTAGATTTGAAGTCAAGACATCTGGATATTAGCCATTCTCAAGCTTTTACATGCAGGCTACATGAAGATGTTGTGAATGAAGTATAATATAAGGGTTTTTGAATTCTTACCCTCATACATAAGAAGGAGGGGAGCCCTCCCCTCATCGATAGAGGGATGTCCTCGTTAATTACTCTCCTCTTTATCCCACCCCTTGCCTTTTGACTCCCCCTCCTCCCTTTCCCCCTAATTAGTATATTTTTTAATTTGTTTCAATTGGGTGGACCTATTGTGTACGTTTGGTGATTTCAGTACAACCAAAATTTAATGTTCAAAGGAGAAAAGTTTGCATCTACCAAGGAAGGCTGCAACAAAGGCGCCTTCCTGAGGTTTTGCAGGCTGCAAAGGAGCAGCACATAAGGGCACCCAAGAGGCAATTCATGCACCACAATTAACTAGAAATTACCTAGAAAGCTCATCCTTTAACAAACATCATGAGAAAAGTCAATTACCATGCTCTAATCTACATCAATTACATGGGAAACTTGGAAAAATATATATTCTTTGGTGTAATGCTTTAAAAAAAACATGTGGCGTATATTGATGAATTATCGAAGGCAAAATCAACTTTTTGTAGGTGAAGTATCATGATATAAGGTGAAATCTCTTTATTCAACACTTATGTTCATTTTATGAAGCACTCTTTTATAGAGTAATGTAATCACAATGAATTGCAAACCTATGGGGGACTTGCAATAAACAAATTGCAGGGTTATTATTGACTTGAAAAAATGAGGCCATATTTTCATATTGTTGACTTGAAAAATGAGACCACATTGTAGGGTGGTTGTTGACTTGAAAAAATATTCAAATACGTTGTATGCCCTAGAATCGCTATTAAATAATCATGTCATCCTACCATTTATATAGCTTTCAAAAGTTTTCCAATATCTTATCTTAAATCCTTTTGTACGTTCTTCATAGTACATAGTGGTTTTTATGTTCATTTGCATAAATTTGAGAGGACCTACCAAGTGTCAATTGGTGTCAATGTTCAAATTCAACAAAGCTGAGATTTAATGAGTCTATGTGCATGGATGCTTTTATATCATAAAAATATTTTCATGGTTCTTAACCCTCCAACATCGTCTTTCTATTGCTTATAATAATGCTCTACCGTGTACAAGTACTTTAGTTTTGAAGTAACTGAAAGGAAGACATGATGAGATCAACAATGAAGGAGAAAGTGTTCTTTATTCATGAGAGGAAGTATCAATATATAGGCCAGTGATACATTGTATGTCAGCTCAAGAGACAGCATCCCAGATCCACAATTGATCTCTCCATGAATCTCTCAATCATCCACTAGAACCTTCCACATTCACACCTACTGACTGACACATCATCAATCACACCTACTATAGGCACACTCACCACATAGGTGGTCACACACATGGACACACAAGCACACACACACACAAACATAAGTATATGTTCATCAATTTGTTCTAACACCCCCCCACAAATTAATGACCTTGACCCCTAGCAGTAGTCTATGGTTTCGAAACTTCATGGCTTGCCCACCTTTGGTGGCAACACACAAAATCCCAACCTAGACTCACTCTAAGTTGCATTGGTAGTAGACTCATTTGGACACCCTAGTTCCAACATGATCTCACTCTAATTTTGGTCCCTGGTTTACAATCTCTCTTGGAGGTTTCTTGACAAAATGACTAGCAACCCTTGCAAAACCCAATACAATCTTTTCAGGGGGACATCCCAAGGCAGAGAACCCTTATTAACCACACACACAAATTCTAAATTGAAGATGTGGGGAAATTCCCCCCTTTGATGGCATATCTTGTCCTTTTCCTCCTTCTCTTGCAAGCTACCATAGTGTGGGGTACATTGTCATTGGAGAGGTTCTTGGTGTAGCCCTTCTGATCCTTGTCCTTTACTACATCTTCAACAATCATCTTGGTCTTCAGATCTTTCCCTTGATTTGTGAGTAATGAAACCAATAATGGATTACCTCTAGCAGTCATAGGGAAGGTCTTACCTTTGTAGGTAGTGTCTACTCCCTTTACAAGTGGCACAAATGCCATGATTATGTCATCCATATATATGACATTCATTTCAAGCAACAATGGAAGATGATCAAAGAAACATTCATCAAATATAATCATGAGTACAAACTTGATTCTAGTTTGCCAATCTACAAGTGTCCAAGCTACACGTGTCCCTCTCTCAAACTTATCAAGTTTTGAGTAGAAGTATCTTGAAAATAATGATGATTCTAGACTTGTCATGCATCAACAACTGATTCAAGCAACACAAATACTCAGTACACTTCTAGAAAACAATAAAAGCCCCAATTTTTGTTGACTAGTCAACACCTTTTGCAATAGATTTTAACCTAAATCAGAGATGAAATTGCAGCAGTCCTTTGACCATGACATTCGACCTGATGGAGCAAGATCTCAGAGGGATTTTGCAGTAGAAAGGAGCCCGGTTCATCAGAGAAGGCACTCAGCAAAGCATGGGTGAAATATGTCGCACTTCTTCCTGGGGCAACAATAGCAAATCTGAACTTTCCTTAGACAATGCCGGCTCGGATATGCAACTAAATGAGCTCAGCTTTGGGCTGAAGGCTCCTCACAACATTGCTAAACCCAAGCCAGAAGGAATTTTAGAGATTGTAACCATAGCTCCTGGATGAGGCGCAATTTCGTCGAGCAAGAAGAGACGCGGCATGGGCAGTAGAAGCGTCTATTCTAAAATCTCTCTCAGCTAGAAGTTCGCCTTATCATGAAGGTTCCACAACTAGAAGGATGCTCAAAATGGTGTAGTGTATGCTAAGAATTCGAGCTCCCAAGATCAGCTCAAATTTGGGAAAAATGGTGAAGAGGAAGAAAGAGGTTTGTCAGGGGGGATTTGGGCTACTAGGCTCATGGTGGATCATATTTCTCTGATACCAAATGAAGTAACTAAAAGGAAGACATGATGAGATCAACAATGAAGGAGAAAGTGTTCTTTATTCATGAGAGGAAGTATCAATATATAGGCCAGTGATACATTGTATGTGAGCTCAAGAGAGAGCATCCCAGATCCACAAATCACTCCACTAATCTCTCCATGAATCTCTCAATCATCCACTAGAACCTTCCACACTCACACCTACTGACTAACACATCATCAATCACACCTACTACAGACACACTCACCACATAGGTGGTCACACACATGGACACACAAGCGCACACACACAAACATAGGTATACCTTCATCAATTTGTTCTAACAAGTTTTGCCTCTCTCCTTTCAGTACCCTTTATCCCATGTGTTATAGTTATGAAATAATCCACTAGCTACCTTGGAATAATAAGAGGAACAATAGATAATATTTGTTACACTTGCATAAGCTCTTATGCTCCACTCAGATATTCTAGACATGGATACATGAATTGAGTCTTAATTTCCTAATATATTCATGGAAAGATAGATTGCATTCAAGTTTAATGACTTTGTAACATAAATGCTCAAATATCAAACCATTTTTTGAGAAGACTTGTCTCTTTCAAAAAATGAGATACCATCTTAGTAGCTTTGTAGGATTCTTATAGCACTTGCCCTACACTAAGAGTGTGTGCTCCTCATTACAAAATGTTGGAGATGTATTTCTTTCAAAAAATGAGGGTCCCATCTTAGTAGCTTTGCAATCTTTATAGCACTTGCTCTATATTGAGAGTGTGTTATCCTTATTACGAGATGTTTATGGTATACGATATGAGATCAAGTGGGCATAGCTAGAATAAAATGTGGTCTGTATGAATGAAAAGGAAGGATTCAAAAGGCTTTGGGATTAGTATAAGAGTACATGTGTTGAGAGTTATGGTGCCGCCATGAGCACAAAATAGAGGCAAGGTGTGACTAAAGGTATGAAGGCAAGAGCATGTTGCCACATGGTAAGGAGGCATTACCCCCACATTATCCCACATATGAGAAAGAAATGCAAGTATGTATCCACTCTTATAAAAGGGAGTCCATTTTCATGCAATAACATATGCAAGCTCTCAAGTCTCTTTAGGAGTACTCATAAGTCTCAATCTTGTAACCTAGTTGAACTTGAGTTTGTGGTTATTTAGTCTATGTTTGCATATAGGATTCATTCACTACAAGCTAATATGAGCACTCCACAGATCTTGAGGTACTCATGTTTGTTTTAATATGTGTGATACATAAAATATAGGATGTTCTTGTAACTTCTTTTCAAGCATTCTATTTTGTGCATATATTTTGGATGGTATCGTGTGCTAAAACAATAACTTAGTCCTAATATTTATTCATAAAATGTTCCAAACATAAGTAAGGAAATAAATATCCTTACCTTATGTAATCCAACTTGCAATCCACGACATCTGATCACTTCTCTAATAGTCTTTTGGGCATTAGGAGGCTCCTTTCATGCAATGAAATGTTCCATCTTGTGAAACTTGTTTGTGACAACCATAGAGCTCTGCTTAACTTGTAACAATCTCAAAATAATGTGACAACCATAGAGCTATGAATTCTCTTCTTAGCTTGTAACAATCTCAAAATAAAATAAAAAATTTCATGATGGCTTCTTTGGGACTTGATAAGGGTTAGTATAGTCCTACATTTGACTTCTTTCTTCTGTCTTGTTAGCACCTCACACATCTCTCCATAAATTTGTTAATTTAAAATGCCAATCTGGGCCAAAAGTATTTGCTTTACATGGGAAACAAGATCTTATTTCTTCCAAGAAAATCGACTCTTCCACCTATGTGATGATCCAAAATGATGCATTCTTGCTAGCAATGCATAAATGTTTCCCTTTGAACAAAAAACCATTGTAAGACAAATATTATTTATAAGATCCTATGGATTACATAGCTTGGAATTTCACAAGTTATGTTGTGTCCTTCATTTCCTATAAATTTGCTATCTCATCCCTCATGCTTACCAATAACAATCTTATTAAACTCAAAAAAATAAGCACTCAATGTTGTGACCCTAGGGTTATACTTTGCAAAAAAGTGACTCTAGCAGTATCCTTGATCATAGACAAGTGATCTTGAAGAATATTCACTCCTTTACCTGCTATAATTTTTATTAACTCTATCAGTGCTTCATCGTTTGATGATGAGTTGATGATTCCTTTGAACTACATGTAATTTAGGGAACAAACTATTTCTTGATTCTTCAATGCTCCATAAGTACATATAGTAATTATCTATATGGATACACCTTTGCTTTGATTCATTGATCTTCTACTACTCTTCTTTTTGGGGCATAAGAGTAAGAGTTTTTATTAATTAGCAAAAGATTTGTAAGAGATTTGCATAGTTACAACAGATTTTAACCATGTAATGAAAGAGTAGCACATGTTTTTTGGCATGTGCTACTCTTTGATTACAATTAATTCCTTGATCCTTCTTCATTAGGGTTGTCAACGGGGGTGTTCATAGGGTTGAAATTTTGAGAAGTCATTGGTAAATTGTCTATACACATTTATTGCGCCATGCAAGCTTCTCCACTTCCATAACTATTTGAGGTATTGACCATGAAAAATGGCCTCAACTTTGCTACTTCTACTTCTAGATCTTTATTTGATATCACAAAACTAAGGTATGCAAGCTTTTTCTTGCAAAGTTCACTATTTTCAAGGTTGATGTATGGCCTGTGCACGACCCTTTCTAAAATACACAAGATGCTCTCCACATGGTTTGAAAATCATCTAATTACCCAATAATAAAGTTAGGTCTTAAAGCACGTTTCATACTTGCTAAAACTTGCAAGTGCAATGGAGTATCCAAATGATATCACCATTTGTACAAGCCATCCTTTGTTTAAATGATCATCTTTTATTGGTTTCCATCTCTTTTTCATGTCTACCAATAACTTTATCTCAAATTCACTGATCACATGTACTGCAGTCTTCATTGCCTCAACCCAAAAACCACCAGAAAGACTTGCATTGGAAAGCAACCTTTCCTAAATGGTGCAGTTTATCTATTTTACAACTGGATTTTGCTCTGGGTATGAGGAGACGTGCTCCCTCTTGATCCCATGTGTATCATAGAAATGCTGAAAGTCATGAGAGATGTTATCAGTCCATAGTTATTTGATCGTTCTACCTGGCTGATTTTCAGCCGAAACCAACCATTTTTAAAATACCTGAAACACATCGCTTTTTCAAGCTATAGCATAAGTCCACACTTTCCTAGTTGCATCATCAATGAATGTCACATAGTATTCAACCTACCTAATGACCATGTAGGCATGGACCACATACATCTAAATGCACCAAATTAAGCCATTCCAGCTCTTTCTTTCCCCTTCTTTTATGGGCTAATTTAGTCTGCTACCCATAGAGACAATGCTCACAAAATTCAAAGTCAAAAAAATTCAAATGCGGTACATGACCCAAATGGCATAAGAGTTTCTAATATGTTACACTTTTTCCTCTCCTCCATTTCCTTGAGAATATTATTGACATTAATCTAAGCTTAAGGGCACAGCCAATATGATTCTTTCATGTACATGGCCATTTCTTACTTTATATGCTTTAGGATCCTCTTATTTTCCCACCTAGTTTATAAATACCCGCCCCCGCCCCCCCCTTTTTTTTGCTCGCTTTTCCCTTACTACACACACACACACACACACACACACACACACACAAAATTTCGGCACACTAGAATTTTTCCCCTTGTAGAATATTAATATGTAAGGCATCATTTTGAGAACTGTGCTTTGTAACATTCACTAGAGTGAAATGGTAAGTGGTGTGATCACATGGCATTCTCATTATAAAACACATGGGCACATGGGTTTCATGGACATGCTCACATGGAACATGTCCCTTGTACTTGTGGTCGTGGATAGAAACAAGTGAGACAAGTCTATGGATATTGTACAACCAAGTGGGTACCTTATCTCCCTTGGTGGAAATCTTGGTTCTATTTAAAGAAGCCCAAGAGAGTCTTTTGTAAGTCACAACGAACCTAATCCTTTGTATAGTCAAAGTCTTCACTTTGTTGCAGTCTCTCCTTTCTCTTCCATGCACATAGATTAGCTTCTCTTACTCTCACTTTCCCTCATGCTCTCAAGCTTCCTTGTAGATTCCCTTGTGCTCACTCTCTAGCTAAAATATTAACAAGGTATTAGGGCCATGTCGGTTTTCTATTCTAGAGCTCTTTCTTGCTTGCTAATATAGATCCTATTGTCCCTCTAAATCTGCCGTAATATTGCGTATGCTACTACCATGCTACTATCTCATCTCTTGCCCTTATGCCATGCTTCATTCAATCTTTCACATCAACAAGCCCATTAGCATAGCAACCAACATTTGTTGAGAAAAGGAGAAGGCAAGCGGCAGAACATAGCAATCACTTTGGAGCAATAGTGGCATTGGCAGCAGCAGCAATGTAGGGAGCCAAAGCAAGTGCACAAGTAGGCAACACAATGTGCCTAGTGGAGCAGCCAAGCAATCAAGAGAGCAATTGAAGCATAGAATAAGGGTGGCTGCAAACATCAAGTTAGTTCTCTCAGCCAAGCAGAGCATTCAACCATGGCCGACAACAATGTCAAAACCCAAGTAATACTTCTGTAAGCAAATTTTTAATCTTACTCACCTTACCAAGTGCTTGAGTAAATAGTTGAAGGCAAAATCAATAGAGGAGCCGAACGTGAAGCAAAGAAGATGAATCATGAAAATAGTTGTGTGTTTGAAATTACATGTAGAGCCCACTGTTTTCAATTTTATCTACTCCATTGCGCATAGAAGGGTCCAAAACCTTTGCTACAACCTCCAATCTATGATTCATGAAGCTTCTGAAAAGAGATGAAATCTCTATCGTTGCCCGACTCTGTTCTCTTCTCCAAAACCTTCATAGTACAAGGTTGAAGAAGATCACTTTATGTGCTGCCTCGTGTCCCTTAATTCTTTTGGCCTTTAAAATCACAGGCTAAGGTTCAAATGCTAGTCAATCTAGGAGTTGACTAGCTTCTTATAGCTAGATTTGTGGTATTCTTTCAAGTTCTCTTATCTTCTATTTTCTTTTCACTCTCTCCCATGGAAAAAGGAGGGAAAAATTCTACATACACATTTAAAAATTCTCGAGCAAAGGATTTCATTCTTGGCAAGTTGAGGTAAAATATCACCTCATGGGTAAAGGTCTTTGGTCGTATGTTACTGGCACAAAGGCAATTGACCCTTCTAAACTCAATGAGGTGAAAGATGATGAGCGAGCGCAATCCATCATCATGAGATATCTCCATAAAAGTCTCATTCATCATGTGGATGAACTCAAAATGGCAAAGGAGAAATGGGATGAGCTTGAAAAGTTATATGCGCTCGAGGTTAAAGCTCCAAAATCTCCTTGAAGATTGAATTCTTTGGATTAGATTTTGAAAGTGGTGAAGATTTGGGCACATTCATTTAAAAATGAAAGGTTTGATGGTACAACTCTCATAAATTAGTGCCAAAGTTGATGAAGAAGATGCCACCGTTGTGTTGCTTAAGGATGTTTCAAAAGTTTATCTAGCCTTGGTAACAACATTAAAAAATGTTCCTAATCTATCATTGGAAAATGTAATATCTTTGCTACTTGATGAAGAAAAGAGAGGCAAAGAAGCTAGGTGAGCATCTACTTCAACTCCAAATGGAGACTTGATTATGACAAAGACTCTAAAATGTTCTTTCCGCAAAAAGAAAGGTCATACTGAGTCAAGATGTTATATCAAGGACCCAAAGGAAAAGAGATGTGGCAAATGCAAGGAACACGATCATCTATCCCATGAATGCAACATTAAAAAACAAGAGAGCAATATGGTAACACAATCACCATCCAATAAAAATTTCTTGTAATACAAAGTCTATTACACTCTTGTACAATCCTTGCCACTTTGAAAGCAAGCTCTATGTAACTCTTCCCAAAAATTACATTGAGGAAGGATGTTGAGAATTCTGCTTTGTAACATTCACTAGAGTGAAATGGTGAGTGGTGTGATCACATGGCATTCTCATTATGAAACACATGGGCACATGGCTTTCATGGATAGGCTCACATGGAACTTATCCCTTGTACTTGTGGTCTTGGATAGGAACAAGCGTATGGATATTGTACAACCAAATGGGTGCCTTATCTCACTTGGTTGAACTCTTGGCTCTATTTAAAGAAGTCCAAGAGTGTATTTCTTAAGGCTGAAATACAAGGAACCTAATCCTTTGTATAGTCAAAGTCTTCACTTTGTTGCAGTCTATCCTTTCTCTTCCATGCATGCAGATTAGCTTCTCTTGATCTCGATTCCTCTCATGCTCTCAAGCTTCCTCCTAGCTTCCCTTGTGCTCACTCTCTAGTTGAAATCTTAATGCGTATAACCTTTAATTTTTCATTGTAATGTTATTTTGTTAGGATTTTTTCTTTATTAGCTCATTCCTTATTTTCCTCTTCAAGTTTTCCTTCTTAATTTCTAGTATGTGCTTTAGATTTTTTTGCTCTTAATTTTTTGTTATTCTATAAAAAAATTCTACTAATGAGAAAATTTTAATCAATTATTCTTTAGGATGATTATGTTGAAATAACGTATAATAGAATTATTTGCTTCTTGCCTTCTCCTATGCTTGCAATATTTTATAGGGGACTTTTTCTTGAATTCTCAAAAAAAGTTCATTTAAATATATGTATTAATGGTCCTCTTTATTTACTAGACTAACTATGAGTTAGTTTCATGTCTTTCATACTAAACTTATAATTTATATTTAGAGAAAAACTTGTAAGCACTCTAATTTTCTTGTAGGGGCTTTTTAACACTTAAATTCTGATATCTGTTTCCAAAAAATATAAAATAGTTTACAATATTTCCTCATATTAACTCTAGCTTGTTGAAGAGTGAGGACCACCCCCCTTGATGTTCTAAATGTTTACTTAAAAGAAGTGGATTAGAACCCCCCTTATATTTTAAATTGTGATATCTACTGTCGAATATCAATGGTGGTCTGGGTCTTTGGTATAAGTAATGACAAGCTAGGGTGCACACGTATTACCTATCTTCCCTTGCAAATCTATGTTGTTCTAACATCTAGGCTTGTTTGGATGGTGGCAGATAAGTGGACCTTGACCTTAGAGCTTGGACTACCAAACAAATGCGACACTTAGTATGTTTATAATAGTACATTTAAAATTAATCTAAATTTGTATTCTTCAAGTATTTATTCTCCATATCTGAACAATTTCTAATAATTATCTTTAAGCCATTCTATGACTGAATCACACGTTGATCTCCCAACTAGCCTTTGGTTGGGCTAGTATCATACAATCAAGTTTCAATTTAGTAATGGCTACTCTTTCCTTTGATTTCATACTATTGGTTTATAGTGTAGAAACACGAGATCATCGTGACCTCTTCTGAATTTGGATTTTGCAACTATGGCCTTAATTTAAAACCACTCTTTTACACTTATCATATGTATCCACCATTCTCTTCGTTGTACATGTTGCTTACCATTTATTTTAGGTGGGGAGTAAGTTTCACATGGTGTGTTTAAATTCTGTTCTAAACCCCCACAGAATTGAATCTAGATTTTGATCCCAGTCCTTAGGATTATCCTCAACTACTATCCTTCTGAAAATTTTCATAATTATTTTATTGGAGCTCTCAACCTGTCTATTTCCTTATGGATGATATGCTATAGACTTCTTATGCAACATCATGTGAGTCTTAGTTAGCTTTGTAATGACCTTATTAATAAAGTGAGTACCTCAATTAGACACTATCTCAATTGGTATTCCAAACCTTGTCATGATATTATGATACAAAAAATTTGCAACACTTCTTCCCTTATTGTCTTTCAAAGCTACTGCTTTAACCCACTTAGTACAATAATCAATAGCAACAAGTATGTATTTATTATCTGTATACCTAGCTGCTAGCTTAATTGGACTAAGAGGATCACTGTTGCTTTCCTTTTTCGAGTTTAGGAGAAAATCTCTACAGATAGTACAGTTAGAAAGTGCAAGAGTACACTATCTCAGATTGGGATGCCCTTCACAGTGTGGTGAGAGGGTAGTATATGCTGTGAGGCCCATTTTAGGGCCATTTCAAAGCCAGTTTTGGTAGTGGAAGTTTTTTGTAGGCACTCAAAAAAGTGCCCTGTTTTGCTGTGCGACCACTGTTCCGCAGGTCGGTGAAAAGTTGTCGCAGAAATTGCATCGTATGCCTATGTGCAGAGATATTGGGAGTGACAGAATCATTCTTATTGCATGTTGATGCAAAATCGTCACTGGATGTGACTGTGTGGTTAAATACCACTTTCATCAGTTTTGCAAATTTGCCCTTGTGAGGCAGAAGTAGTGTTTTTTGTAGTGACAGAATATTTTTGCAGTGTCATGTAATGGCGTCTGATGCTCTTTCATAGATAGTCACTGAAAAGCTTGACAAGAACAACTTCCAAGCTACATCAAAGGGATGGTCTTTACATCAGATGGATGATAAAGAATGCCTTCTTGGATGGTGATTTGCAAGAAGAGATCTATATGGAGCAACCACCAAGTTATGTGCATGTTGTTCATCCTGAGTTTGTTTACAAGTTGAAGAAAGCTTTGTATGGCTTGAAGCAAGCACCCAGAGCATGGTCTGACAAGATAGGACATTATCTTGTCACTATTGGCTTTTAGATTTCCAAGGTAGATTTCTCACTTTATGTGAGAAAAACAGAGAGGCATTATGCCGCTTGTCATTTATGTTGATGATTTGATCATCACATGTGATAGTGATGAAGATATCCTTCATGTGAAAATGCTATTGAAGCAGAAGTTTGAGATGAAGGATTTGGGAGAGTTGCTTTACTTCTAGGGCATTGAGGTGATTAGATCCACAAGTGGGATATGACTCTTGCAGAGGTAGTATGGATTGGACATGCTGTCCAAATATGGGATGACAGGATATAAGCTTGTTTCAGTTCCTTTGGAGCAGAATGTGAAGTTGAGTGCAGATGCAGGTGAGCTTCTGAAAGACCCTACTATGTACAAACACATAGTAGGAAGTTTGATTTATATAACTATTACCAGGCCAGATTTGAGCTATGCTATTGGTCTGGTAAGTCAGTTTATGCAAGCTCCAAGGAAATCGCATTTGGATGCGGCTAGATGCATACTGAGGTATGTGAAGTCTACATTGCAGTATGGACTATTTTATGAGACTAGGGTTTAGATACAATTGCATGGATACACTGATGCTGATTGGGCTGGTAGAATTTTTGATAGACAATCTACCAGTGGATATGTGTTCTCTTTTGGGAGTGTTGCAGTCACTTGGAGCAGCAAGAAACA
This sequence comes from Dipteris shenzhenensis, assembly GCF_047967505.1. Classification (NCBI taxonomy): domain Eukaryota; kingdom Viridiplantae; phylum Streptophyta; class Polypodiopsida; order Gleicheniales; family Dipteridaceae; genus Dipteris; species Dipteris shenzhenensis. Next base: position 4,755,015 of record NC_141614.1, on the reverse strand, counting down.
GCCTATAGTTGCCTTGTCGAGCACGGAGGCTGAGTACAGAAGGGTGGCAGCAATGGCTACATGTGAGGTAGCTTGGTTGCATAAGCTACTTTATGATATGCATCAGGCCAGTTGTCATTTATTGTGACAACATGAGCAATATACACTTGGCAAATAACCCAGTCTATCATGCTAGAACAAAGCACATTAAGGTGCATTATCACTATGTGCGAGAGAAGGTTCTAGTAGGTTTTATTAATCTAGTTTATGTCAGCACAGAGGATCAAGTAGTTGACATATTCATGAAGGCATTGGGCACAGAGAAGCTATGCAAGTTCAGAGACTTGCTTAGTGTGTAGGAATTGGGATTGAGCTCGAGGGGGAGTGTTCTAAGAAAAAATAGGATAGCTATGAGTGTGTGTGTGTGTGTGTTTGTCCTCTCAACTACTCTACTACACCAATTCTCAATGAACTAGTAAATCAAATACAACCATATACCATTGCCCTTAACATTGCATAACTGAGAATAATCCATTACCATATCGTCCCTTCCAACAAAGTGTCAAAGTGGGAGTCAACTTACATACTCACATTCATGTCAGATAGTAACTTGTAAAAAGTACAACAATACTCTTGACTAGTCTCCAATAGAAAGTCCAATCTTATTTATCAATAGTTGGAGATAATCCACTACAAAGTACTCCTCGAAGTTGTCAACATTGTATCTTCATGCCATAGATTTTTTAATGCAAACCTGATGGAGACGTATGCTGACTCACCTGGAACCATCACAACCAAATGAAAGCTAGAACAATTCATTCAAGTTGTGGTAGTCAGGCTTCAATGCTAGCACATAGTTGTCATCCATGTCACTCTATCTAGACTAGTATAATCAAATCTTGGCATTCTAGTATTCAAAAATATTAACGGTTGGCATTTAGAAAGTTAATGAAATGCTTATAGAATGTTAGGGCAATTCTCAAAGTACTATATGGACTAATTAAAGGCCCTGTTGTCCTTTGATCAATTCTCAAGTAATCATGATGCTGAATCATGTTATGCCTGCAAACCAGAAAAAAAAAATCACCAATAACACCCATTTAGTAAAGTCATCCAAAGTCATGTGTAATCATTATATCCTTAGTAAGTTTCCATGTTCAAAAGAAATACAAAGGCTTTAGGTCACTCAAAATCTTGCAAGAATCAAAACATTACTAACCACGGTTATGACTATGTAAAGTAGTGATTGAGTATAAAGTGTATCAAATTTCTTATTGTAAAATGTTTCGTAAGCATATTCTCTTCAAAGTATAAAGTGTATCAAATTTATGTTATGAAATGTGTATAAGGGTACAAATCTCTGCATGATAAGGATACAAATCCTTGCATGATACTTATCATGAGCCATGAAAGTCTCATTTTTTCTTTTAGAATTAAAAACCTTTAAGAACTCTAAAAAATCCCCAATGAAATCTGCATATTCACGAGCAACATGAACAAGAGATTGTGTAGAGCTACTTTGTGTCAAAGGGAACCATAAGTAGCACCATGCAACATTCGCGACGAGCAACATGAACATCCATGTCATCTTCTAAAAACTTGTCCCGATTATGAGACATAAATATCCATGGCAACTTACCTTATGGATACTTCTCTATGCTAGAGAAATTCCCAAGGGGATAAATGAAAACCCCACAGTTAGGGGGCCCTAAGATAATGAATCTTGAAATGGAATCAAGATCATAAACATTATAAATACGAGTGGACACTCCTCAGTGTTAGAGAATTGCATGTTTAACTCTATTTTACCAAGAAACAGAAACATGACAATTCTCATTTTCATATTCTTGTAGGAAATGACCACTAATTAATCACAAAATACCATGAGGCAGTAATAATCATGAGGTTTTAAAGGGGAATCAAGAAAATGCTAATAAGTCCTTTTGGATCCTTTACTTACATGCTTTAGGAATCCCTCTAGAAATCAAACTTATTCACATGCTTAGGGAACCTATGTAAAAGAATCCTCTAAATGAGAAAGGCTTAGTAAGAAACAATGCTCGTAAGGGCTCCAAACAATGCCTAGGTCGAATTCTTGCATCATCTAGTACTGTGGCCATCTAAATTCTCCAATGAGTTCCTTACATTGGGCCCATCGGTTCTCCAACCGACCAAGATATGAGCCCTTGAACAAGGGGGAAAAATGGGTAATTTTTTTGGGGCGGGACTAGTTAATTTAACCTAACCCTAACTATACTTAACTAGATTATCCAATGGGTGTTTTTTTCTTAATGATGAAAGGGTTGGTTTGACTAACCTAACCTAATGTGATTAGTTATATCTAACCTAAGAGTTAGTTCCTATCTGCTCTCTCTCTACCTCTCTCTTTCTTTTCTCTCTACCTCTCTTAGCTCTTTTTCCTCTCTCACCTCTCTCCTCTCTCGTTCTCACTCCCTATTGCTCTCTCTTTCACTCCCTATCTCTCTCTCCTCCACTCCCTATTCTCTCTCTTCCTACCAATGACAGTGGTGGTAGCAGGTCTTGCTTACCTGCCACTCATCAAATTTCTTGCCATTCCAAAGGGATCTCCTCTCTTATAAGTTCGCCCTAGCCATCACCAGTGGTATACCATACATGTTCAATTCATGGGATGTAGAGTCCCTTTTTCCATAAATGTATAGAGTCCCTTTTTTCGGTTGTCTTCATAAGGGGATATCTATCTCCTAGATCTTCTCCTCATCAATGCTCCGACCAGTCCACAATGTCTCATGCTAGTCTATGTACTAACATAAAGTGTGTACATTTCATTAGCATCATAGTTATTTCTAGTCTCACTTCTAACATTTGCCTACCTTCAAGAAATAGTATAAGGTTTAAATAAATAAAAGAAAAAAAATAGTTAACATGAATAGCCATCACCAGTGGTATACCATACATGTTCAATTCATGGGATGTAGAGTCCCTTTTTCCATAAATGTATAGAGTCCCTTTTTTCGGTTGTCTTCATAAGGGGATATCTATCTCCTAGATCTTCTCCTCATCAATGCTCCGACCAGTCCACAATGTCTCATGCTAGTCTATGTACTAACATAAAGTGTGTACATTTCATTAGCATCATAGTTATTTCTAGTCTCACTTCTAACATTTGCCTACCTTCAAGAAATAGTATAAGGTTTAAATAAATAAAAGAAAAAAAATAGTTAACATGAATTTTTTTTTAACAAATGATCCCTATATAATCTGCTTTCATATTGTGCTCCTTCATCCATGTATGGGGGAATAATATGGGCCTCTCATGTTAAATTAGATATGACATCAAAGAATATAGGGTCCATGCAAGGGGGGGGAAATAACATGGCCCTCATGCCTAAGCCATGTCAAAAATTAGAGGAGGGTGAAGGTGAGGCATGGTGCTTCCAACACATAGGCTAACAAATGGAGAATCTCCTAAGCTCCAAGTAGTAGTGATCCAAACCTTTCCAAGTAATGTGCAAAAAATATATACAAAAATATATCACACTTCTTATCTCAAACCTTTCTTTCATTGAGGTCACTAGCAAAGATGAGGCTAGAGAAAGACCACGATTAGTAGGTCCTATACATAGTCCCCATGCAAGGGAACTGCAAAATTTCCCAAGGGATGTGTGTCTGTGTGTGTGTGTGTGTGTGTGTGTGTGAGAGAGAGAGAGAGAGAGAGAGAGAGAGAGTCTATCTATACATACATGTACATATATATACATATATATATAAGGAAAATATTTCCTATAAGATATTTGGTTTCAATATCGTCTTCATTGATAGTCTAGGCATACTTACTTTGGTAGATGTTTGGGCTTTTTGAAAATCGTTACTCAATTCATGCACAAGGGCTAGGTTGGAAAGACCTTTTCAACATTTTGTGGGCCAAACTTCATTTTTTGGTTTGCCCTTTAATGACAAGTTAGTTGAGCTTAATAGAAAATATTTTAATATGAATTATTTAATAAATGGTATCAAGAGTGGATATGAGACTTAAGACAAATTTGAGAGAATGGATTACCCAATTGAAAGATTTTGCTCTAGTCCTTCTACGCGAGAATGCAATGAGTAGTTTCCATTCTATATCTCGAATCCTTGTCCAAAGTTGGATTTGAAAACACTCAATTTTAGCAACTATAAAAGGGAATTTATTCCTAGCACTATTAATGACTATTTCTTCCACCTACATGTGGGATTATGGAGGACTAATGAACACAAGGAATCTCATGTAAGTCAACTACATGGAGCTATTGTATTAACTCACACTAGCAAAAAAAATCTATTTTTCCTTTTTCTTTACTTGTTTTAGTTCAATACAAAGAAGTAGGTAGCGGGCATTATCCCTATAATGGTGATGCTTTTCTCAATGGAATATGTTAGTAAGATATAATAATTCATGAAAAATTTATTCATCGTCATTGAAGAATCATATTATTTTTAACACCATGCATTTAAAATATTCATCAAGCAATTATTTCCAACATGGGGTATTGGAAAGATTTCACAACATTTGGATGATTAAATCAAGTGAATAAAAACACAAACATTTTGCATACTTTGGAGCTACATACTACTCCAGTGATAGCGGCCTCTAAATTTTCTAATCAAGTGAAAAACAAGAAGATAACTTTTGACATTTACAAAAAAAAATTAACATCTATAATTTCTATGCAATCAATATCCATACCAAATAATGATTCTTGATGTTCTTGATAGGCAAAACATTGACCTTCTCTTAAGTGTAAATTGATTAGCCATAGCCCACCCTTATTGAAAGTAGATTATAAAAAAGTAGCATTGTAATGACAAAGACATGATGATAAGGTAACGTACTAATAGGCAAGGATTGCAAAAAGTCATAATCAACCTCCTTCTTAAACAGGGCCATCCGTAAATCTATCAAATACTTTATAGATGTATGTTTTTGCTTTGTCCACAAAAGTATTATAAAGTATGTTGTTATAACACAATAGCCACATATCATCATAAGTTATATTGAAAATTTTCTCCTTCTCCTACGAAAGTTGCTCAAAAATATGATTAGAATACACACATTGCCCCTCACAAGGACATCGTTCTTCTATCCATCCTTTTAGCTCGTAGCTATCCTATTTTGTCTCAAACACTGATCTACCTAGCACAAACGTTTAACAATCTTCTAGCCAAGCATGTTAAAGCTATGGTAAGATGCGGGTCTCATTCCATGCAAAAATTGAAATATTGGAGCACTAGTTATGTAATATATTTTAGAGTGAGCATATTCATTTGCAAAATGAGATGACATTGATTAGGATAACTCTCCTATATGAGTTACATAACTTATCAATGGGCTTGTTGAATGCTAAGCTAAGCTAATAATCTCAAATTGAAAGCTCGAACATGCAAAGCTAGTGCTCCAAATACATATTCGGGTGCCATGGTGGCTCTATGATGAGGCGCGAAGATCTTCCATCCTCTGATACTCTTTGGAAGTGAGCATGATAGAATTGGATCTTGGTGGGAAACTCTTGACATATTTTCCTTGTGTGTGTGTGCGTGTGTGTGTGTAGATAGACTCTCTCTCTCTCTCTCTCTCTCTCTCTCTCTCTCTCTCTCATATATGTATTTTTACATGTGTTTGTAGATAGAATTCACAAAAAAAAAGTGTATAAATAGACAAACAAATATATACCATGCAATGGTGCCTTTTTTGAGACTTGAATGAAGAGACTTGACCGTTTATCACACAACAAGACTTTGGAAATTTTAAATCACACATTTACATATATATCTATGGGAGGAGATTCACATATATTTTATTAGCAGGAGGCATTCATATGTCTACTGATGCCTCTCTTTCTCACATGTCCAAAATTTTGCATATCCTCTATTTGAAGGGCCTATGCTCTATGGTTGGCTATGGCTTGTTCAAGTTTCTTTTTGTGTTAATATTCCCTTCTATGCTGCACTTTCTGGTCATTAAAAGTTATATTGGTTGCTTGCTATATCTTTGGTTCTTTTGGTTGTTCACTTCTCTCGCGTTTCCTACTTTGCATGTCCAAATTTCACAGATCCTCTATTTAAATTTATGCTCTATGCTTGGCTATGGCTTCTTGAAGTTGCTTTTTGGGTTTATATTGCCTTCTAGGCTGCATCTGTTGGTTATTAAAATTTGTATGATTACTTGCTATAGCTTTGGTTCTTTTGGTTGTTCACTTCTCTCCCCTTTACTACTTCATGTTAGCTCTAACATAGAGTGCTTGCAACTGGCCTCCTTCTTTTCTTTTTTTCACATGCACCCACTCACACCCGGTGGCAATATCAAGGGGCACCCACCTTGCACCTATGCAAGAAGTTGCAACTGGGATTCAAATGAGGCCCGCCGCCCTGGTAGGAAGGATACCGTACTACTAGTGTGTGAGTGGGTGCATATATATACTATTTTACTTGTGTATTGTGCATTGATGGAGTTGTTAATGCTAGTTCCTTTAAATTGTCTCGTCTTCAATTGTTACTACTTTGTGCTTGTGACTTTTTCCTTGCTACACTAAGTTAGCATCACGTTTTGTCTATGTACTTGAGTGTTGCCTTGATTCTGGCTACTTGTCAACCAATGAGCTTGAGTTATAGCTGGTCTATTCTTGAAGACATTGGTTGCTTAACTCCTTCCTGTACACTTGCTTGCTGCTCCTAACCTTTTTTTCCTTCTCTACTAGTCAATTGTACCAACTTGACTTCCAAGTCAAAGAATCTTCACCTACTCAGAACTAATCATATTTGTTGAAAACCATTGTTAGCCTACCTTGCTCTCCACAAAGTTTGCCTTGCTTCCTCCTTGGTCTCGAAACCAATTTGAGCACCCCCCACAAATCCATTTCAATGGACTTCACTTCAAAAGCTTGAAGAAAGTTCTTGCCCTTTTTGTGTTTTCTCTCATGCCTCGTATGATCTACTTCTCCCTTGAGTCTACTCTTGGTTTTTCGTTCATACTTAAATCTATTTAAGTCTCTTTTTGGGAAAAAAGAGGCTAGAAGAAAGGGGATCGATAAGTAAGTAGTTACACCTTGCTTTGATACCATGAGAATGCAGGGGTGTGAGGGGGTTGTGTAACAACCCATGTAGACACAACATGAAGATAAGCATAGAATAGGGAGAGGGGAGCCACACTTGCTAACAATTTGCAAGTAAATCATCCACACACAAATTATCAACATGAAGTATTTAGGGTTAAGACCTTCTACACCTAGGAATCATTTTAGTTCTCTAATACACAATCCACTATTGCACATTGATGCTTGGTGATCAAGAATGTGCATATGTCTACATGCAACTCCCATGTGCATGCATACATGTACATCTATATCTATATATATAATACATACATTTGAGTGACATAGAGAATAGATCATTGTTTTTACTAAATTTGGTTACACCAATTAGGATGTGCACTAAAATATGTATAAGGAATAATATGTACAAAAACTAGAGTATACATCCCTAGTCACAAATTCTTATAGCATAAGCATGGCACCTGGACTGCAAGCCAAACTTAAAGCAAGGATAAAATTTCAAAGTTTTATATGTTAAGAAAGGAATAGTTAAGCCAAGCATGAATAATCTCCCTATGCACTATACACACTACATGGAAAGCACAAGGCTCATTTTTAAAGATGTCTTGAAGTAACTTTCCAGGCCCAAATACCGAGCATACGTACTTAACCTCTCTCTTAGCATATAGTTACATCTCTCTCTCTCTCTCTCTCTCTCTCTCTCTCTCTCTCTCTCTCCCTCTCTCCCCCCCTCTCTCTCTCTCTCTCTCTCAACCTCTCTCTCAGCGTATAGTTACACCTCTCTCTCTCTCTCTCTCTCTCTCTCTCTCTCTCTCTCTCTCTCTCTCACACACACACACACACACACACTCATAAACCAATCGATCTTCCGAAGACTAATATAAAATCTCTCTCTCTCTCTCTCTTTTCATCTTCAAAGCCTTCAAGTGCTTAATCTATTAAGGACATAAGAAAGAAAAAATACATCATGAGTATGTCAAAGCATTCATTACAAGCAACAATCAATATCAAGCTTCATCCTCTTGCTATTAGCTCAAGCCTAGATATTTCAAAGCACATTAGAATTGTTGATGTTGAAACATGCTAATATGGCCTAAAAGCTTCATTATGTCACATATCTTGAAAATGAAGTTCATATTAAGAATGATAGAAAGGAGATGGTGACTAGGAGAACAAAGTACGCAATTGGATTTTTTAATTTGAGGTACTTGAGGAGATGAAGCGGATGAGGGCGAGGGCGAGAGGTGAGGGTTAGGGTTAGAGCTCCTTGAGCTCCGCGCCGCCGCCGAGATGCCCACCAACAAGCGCCGTCAAGATGAGGTCAAGCTCACCTCAAGCAGCACTGACACAGAGGCTCGAAAGATCCCCAAGCTGGCAGTGAACTTTGAGAAAGTAGGCGAGACATCAGCGTCTTTTGTGGACACAGTGAAGGGAGGGCTGGAAGGACACCAGGTGGTAGAGCTTGCATGTCCCGAGAATGACCTTAAGCGAATCAATCTCAAGAAAAGAGAGAGCTTCCATGCAGGAGTAGCAGAGCCACGTCGAGTCCTCCCTATATCAAACCGAAGAGCTTGTGTAGAGAATACAGTCGGTTCCTTGACTGTGGAGGAGTGTTCATGATGTCCCTGGGTAGGATCCCGTTTGAGGAAGGGTTCCCCAAGTGGTTCCATGTAGCATATCAAGGGAAAGCCGCCTTGGTGGACTTTCGCTTCATCGAGAGGGATTTCTACTAAGCCACAGTCCTCACTGCACAGGAGAGGGAGTGGCTCGCATCTCAAGCTCAGTCGATTTCAGAGGAAACCTTGTTTATGCCATCCCCTGGAGTGCATGAGCTCGATCGGTTTCAGAGGAAACCTTGTTTACACCATCTCCTGAAGTGCAAGATTCACCCCAGAGGAGGTGCTGCAGCACGAGTGTCTAGGTTGGGTTCACTTCCCTAGCCTTAACGAACTTCTCCTTCCAAAACTCGGAGTGGTCGCTGGACCCCTGGGAAAGATGCTCTACCTGCCTCCGATCCAACCGAAGCGAGCCTCCCTAAAAGCTTGTATCCTATGGGATAGAAGAGAAGAAGTCCCTGATGCAGTGGATCTGGCACTCCCAAACAGCTGGAAGCTGTTCATCAAGGTATGTTTTGGCATCTTCCCATATGCGTGCTACTACTGCAAACATAGCGGACACTTCTCGCGAGAGTGTCCTAACAAAGCGACTACGAAGAGGGATGAAGTGGACAGAGCACACAGTGTCGAAACCCCCAAGGAGACAAGGGAGAAAGCAACCATGACAAAACAACACAGAAGATGCACAACGGACACCTCCCCCAGCTTCCTTGGAGGGTGGAACTGGATTTAGCGAAAGTTGAGGAATCTGATCAAGCACCAAAGCTCCCCTCGGGGTGGGAGGACACACCGGACAAGAAGAAGCCCCCTGAGGGGGGGAGCATACCATGCTGTAAGGATGGAGAGAGCTCAGGCAAGGCAACTAGCCCAGTGCAACAAGCAAGTGCCGAGAAATCTCCAAGGAGGACGGACTCCCTCAGATCGATTAAGGGAAAGACACGAAGAGGAACCCCGTTTGTCCCAAGGGTGTGATTTTTTTGTGAGCTTTTTGTCATAAGCTTTTTTTCAATTTTCATGAATATTGCGAGTTTTTCATTCACTTGAGAGAGAGAGAGAGAGAGAGAGAGAGAGAGGGGGGGGGGGGGTTCATGGAGTAGGGTGGGTTGAAAATTTGGGTTGTGGTTGCAGTTAAGACGAGAGAGGGGGGGGAGGGGAGATAAAGGAAAGGGGGAGGGATGGGCACATGGGTAAGGTGGCATGGAGAAGGGAGGGGAGGGGAGTTGGAACATATATTTGTTATCATAGTGGAGAACGTAGAGGGGGAACTTATAAGGTATGCAAAGAGGAGTGTAAGGAGGAGAGAGAGGATGAGGAATGTGAAAGTTATGTTCATCTACTAAATGCAAAGGGAAAGGGAGAGCATGTGGGAAATTTGAAAGTGTATAATTTGACAAGTTTGACCTCATATTTGGATTCCTTGTCGAATCTAGCGCAGACTCAAAATAGGCCCAAAACAGGCCAAAATGACAAAAACACCATTTTTTCAATTTTTATCGGAATATGGTCATGTTGGTACTCAAAATGACCGGAATTCGACGAGGAATCCAAATATGAGGTCAAAAGTTTCAAATTATACACTTCTAAAATGAACATATCTCCCATAGTTCCTCCCTTCTACTTTGAATATGGACATATCTTCCATAATTTTTTGCCTCCTACTGCCACTCATATTCGCCCCCCCTTGTGCATAGTATACACTCTTCCACCCCTCCCACATGCTATGAAAATGAACATATCCTATATCCTCTCCCCCTCTTTCTAACCTCCCCATCTTTCTTATAATAAAAACACGTATGGATTTCTAAGAAAAGCTCGTAAAAACAAAGGAAATTGTAGAAAAGCTCACATTAAAAAGCTCACTAAAATATTTCCCCCTTTGTTAACTTGTATGCCCCTCTGGCGGATGAATTGGAGCGTGATTCAGAAGATGAGTGGCACGAACCCATGAAGGCCTAGAGCTGGCTTTATCTCGTCGAATGTGAGAGGCATGTGCGCCTCTTGGAAGCAAGCAGAAGTGCACCGAATGCTAAGAGAGCACAGACTGAATGTGCTAGCATTGCAAGAGCTAAAGGTTGGTCCTAAAATTTTTGACAACATGAAGATTCAAGGTTATAGCATAGTAAACTGCCCCACAGTGGGCAAAGGTGGAACAACACTCCTGATCAAGAACACAATGCAGATTCAAGACACGTTCGCAGACCCAAGAGGTGAGTTTGTGATGGCAAAAGACATGTGCTAAGGTATTGCATTCTCTACGGTTTCAGTTATGCACCCAATAGAGCCCCTCAAAGAGTTGAGCTGTGAAATAGATTGAAGGAAGCAATTGCAGGTAAGAATGCAATCTTACTGGGTGATTGGAATAGTGTCACTAGCTCTCAAGATAGATTGCACAAGAGCACCGCAATGTCATACCAGGAGCAACTAGCATGGAAACAACTGGAGACTTCCAACGGCCTGATAGATTGGGTGTCTTTCGAGGCTCTCCAATAGCTGAGGCTGTTCACGTGGCATAACAAGCGTGGAGACAACTCATGGAGAGCAGCACACCTAGATAGGATCTACCTGAGCAAAGAAGGTAATTGGATCTCCCCCTGCTTGCAAGGTAAAGTTCTCTACGAAATCATTACATCATACCACTTTCCTTTGTTGCTTACGGTGAAATTGTTGGGTATACACTCGACCTCCAAGGGCCCGCTGCCTTTCAAATTAAATGGCTCAATGCTGGGGGTGAGCGTTTGACGAGACATTGCAAAATGCAGGGAGAACGACTGCAGCCAAGCCTACAAACCCGGCTAGCACATGGAGAAACTGCATACGAGCAGTGACACAAGCAACGAAAGAATATGGTAGAACCAAAGCAAGAAATGCTGGAAGAATAGTAGGGTTTGTAGCCCAGGCCAGACTATCATTGATCCATGCTCTTCAAGAGTCACCTGAAGATACAAGACTGGCAACACTCCTTCACTCAACAGATCACTTTCTCAGAGCACAAGAGCACAAGAGGCTAAAGGCAGCCAAAATTCAATCAAGATTGAAGTGGCTCGAGGAAGGAGACAAACTTGCCCCCTTCTTCAATGCCATCAGGGACAAAGTAGAAAGAATGCATCACAGCAATAGTAGACGAGAAGAACTCGTTGGTCCATGGGAAGGCAGAAATAACATGCCTTTCTTCACAATCTACAAAGGCATGTAGGCGAACACGATGAAGCAATGTTGCAAAGATCCTTCTTTGAGGAGGAGATCAAATATACAATGATGCAGATGCCTCGAGACAAAGCACCTGGGCCGAATAGGATACTGGTAGAGTTCTTTCAACATTACTGGGCCACATGCAGGAATGAATTAGTGGAACTAATACATTGGGTGTATCAGTAGAAAGAATTGCCTTGTAGGATAAATACAAGGGGCATTAAACTAATTCCCAAAGCTCACAATAAGCTCCACCCAAGCCAATGGAGGCCACTAACAATGCTAAACACTATCTACAAGATTCTAGCAAAGTTACTAGCGATTCGGGTAAAACATCTCTTGAGCAGACTCATACATCCTCACCAATATGGTTTTGTGGTAGGTAGGAACATCAAGGATGCAGTACTAAATGCCACACTAACAATGGATTATGCATTAGGAAGTCGAGAAAATTATGTGATGTTGAACATGGACTTGGAAAAGGCATATGACAAAGTAAGCTGGGAGTTCATACTCAAAACAATGCATGCACTCGGTTTTGGGGCAGGCTTCTGTGGACTCACCAAAATGCTGCTATCAAATGCTTGGGCTACCATATCAGTCAATGGATACCACTATCAAAAATTCAAATTCCAACGGACTTATCAAGGGCCTTAGCCTACCGAAGAATTCCAACTTTTGCACCCAGCTCTTTGCAAACAACAACAGTAGTTTTTTAGAAGCATCCGAAACAAACGTAAATAGGTTTATGGAGCTGTTCAACGAATTTGTTGCAGTATCAAATTTGAAAGTCAACAATGGTAAAGACCGAGGCACTATGGCTCACCTGGAGGCCAAGACCAGAATGGACAAACAAGGTGCTACCGAATTGGATACCAACCGAGCATCATCAGATATTTAGGATTGTCCTATAGGGGTAGGAACCAATCTAAGAAGCAAGTTCGAGTGGGCACTACAGAAAGTAAAAGTCAAATTTGACAAGTGGACAGGTAAGCAACTCTCCTTCACAGGAAGATTAACAGTGGCAAAGCACGTCTTAGAATCCATGATGGTCTATGTACTATCAATGCTCCCCTTTTCGAATGCATGCCTAAAAGAGGTGGACAAATGCACTCTAGATATGGTCTGGGAGGGAAGATGGAGGGCATTTAGAGTAGAGCTGCTCCTCCCCCAAAGACAAAGGAGGTCTAGGACTGACAAGCATGAAAGATAAGAACGATGCACTATGTTCTGAAACACTGCTACAGCTAGGCAGTAACCAACCTTGGGCAAGGATAGCAAGAGAGTTGATCACCCAAAACGCACCGAAGGGTGTAAGTGTCCCGTGGCAGGATATTGTCCTTTCCGACTTGAAGGTAAAAATTCCTCAATGTGAGGTCCTCTCCAAGCTTATGCAGATCTGGAAGATTTAGATGAGAGGAGTGAAGCAGACTGGCCTACGCAGTCTCTACGGAGACGCATCACCAGGCAGATTCTCAGGTTATCAGATTGGGGTCTCCCTAATGGCCTAGCAGTAATACATGAAAATCCCAGATTAGCAAGGAGAATCTCAAGGGCCTCAATGTATACAGACAGATCTGGGACCCAAGCGAAAACACGTGGAAGAGATCGGAGCATATAGCCGAGGAATTCAAACTCAGTAACCGAGAACAGCTAGTAGACAACATGATCCAAAGAATCACCCCCAACTGACCAAGAAGCAATCAACTTAGAGAGGAACAAGACTTTAAGGGATTCGTCAGTCCCACAAAGAAACCCCTCAACCGATTGACATGCAAGAACTTTCAGAGTGTGAAGGAACCACCAAGCGCATTAGTAGCTCGCAGACAGTGGAAGTTTCATGCCCCGCGAGATGGAGTGGACAGATGGGTATCGAGACTAAGAAGAGTGTGGGATGCCACTCAATCTTACAGACTGAATGTGCTACCCTAGAGAATAGTGATTGGCAAACTGCTAGTAAGAGCGAGGCTTACTAAATGGAATCCGCACATACCCCCAGAGTGCCCACTTTGTAGCAGGTTCAAAGAAACACACATGCACCTGCTATGGGAATGTCCCATCTCGAGGGAACTATGGATGGCGATAGAGAAAAAATTGACTAGAATGAAGCTGGACATCAAGTTTCACTGGAGAACTGCGCTCCTTGGTGATAGAGGCAAGTATAATGAGCTCACCATCCAATCAGCCCAACCATTGAGAGCTGCTATTCTCTCTCTCATATGGAAATTTAGAAACGGAAGAGCTTTCCAGAGACTCCCACAAGGAAGAATGCCGATACCAAGCTACATGGTGGAGATTCAAAGGATGCTGACCTCTTTTGGATCCAAGAACGAAGCTTGTAAAGCCTTAGCAAGACTATGGTAGAAATTTTGTGCTTAGAACAAGATAGCCTACAATTTGAAACTGTCATAGCTGTAATTTCTTTTTTACTTTTCTTTACCACTTAATAAAGATGTTACTTTACCGCAAAAAATTAAAAAAATAAAAAATAAAGTACGTGATTTAATAACATAACCGTCCTAAAAAAGAAACAATAGAGTAGCTAGAGGTAAGAGCTTCAACATTAAAACCTTTCCTTTCAATACTTCTCGAACATACAGGACTTCCATGACGGTTGAAAATTTCGTATCAAGGTGCAATGAGCTAGTATTTGAAACCCTTTATACACATAGGGAGGGTCCCTCAGTCCCCTAGGATTTAGAAGGAGGTTTTAAGATTTAGAGAGAGGCTCCAGAGTTTAGAAGAGGTTCAAGGGTTAGAAGGAGGATCCAAGGTTCAAGGTAGAGCACATGGTAAGGAGAACTCATCTCCCTCGTAGTTCATCGAGGTTAAGGGTTGCGGAACTAAAGATTTAGGAGGAGCATAGGAGTGGGAGAGGAAGAAAATGTAAGAGCATGGGAGGAAAGGAGAGAGAAGAGGGAGGAAGAGAAGAAAGGAGGCGGAGGAAAGAGGAGGAGGAGGAGGGAGGAGGAGGAGGAGAAGGGGAAGGGAGGAGAGAGAATGGATTGCAAGGTTGGAGAAGAGGAGAAGAGTTGCAAGATTAGGACATGCTTTTGAATGTGGAGTGCAAGGAAGCATGGACACTTCGACAATTTCTTGAAATACCAAAGTAGAACTCAACACAATGCCCCAAAGAGTGTGGGCTTCATTTCATTATGAGATATTTATACAAGTTGAAGAGCTTTTCTCTGCATGTAAAAATTGTAAGACATTCTCTCTCTACATTTAAAACTTACATATAGAAGTTACATGTAGAAGTTGCAAGTTGCATGTAGGAGTTGCACGTTACATATAAGAGTTACATATAAGACTTGCATGTTGCATATTGCATGTAAGAGTTGCATGTAGAACTCGCATGTAGAACATACATATAGGAATCGCATGTAAAAGTTGCAAGATTCTCAAGATCTTCATGTAATTCTTACCATAGTTACGAAGCACTGCGTACATCATAGCAATGAAGGCTTCCCAAGCATAGTCAATGCCAAAGTGAGACTGTTGTGATAGGGGATTGACAGCTTCATTAACCATGGCCTTGTATGGGTACGAACAGACAGCCACAGTCAAGCTTGGTAGAATCAGTACGAAACATGGACGGACACCTATACGAGACTACCGTAGAGCTTATACGAGTAACCATACAACAAGTAAGGACGGGCTGTCGTGGTGCAACGGCTACAAGAGGAGATTAAGCACTGACGAGCTCACGAGAGACACAGAAACCCTAGACAAGCCCTAGACCGGATTGGGACAACAGGCAAAGCTCCATAGTTCTCTCCACACACACACATAGTACTATTGTCACCCTCTCAACAGACTGGATTGTTAAGATCTCAAAAACCAGACTCGCCTCAAATGATACTATGTCCCATTCATTTAAGCTTACAATGACCACTGAAGCTATGCTTTGCATGGGCTAGTCTTTTAATAGCATACGACAATCTTTTTAACAAAACACAAGCCCAAGTATAACATGCATGTAGGAATCGCATGTAGGACTTGCATGTAAGAGTTACAAGTAAAAGTTACAAGTAGATCATGCATGTAGGGATCGCATGTAAGACTTGCATATAAGAGTTGCATGTTCAACTCGCATGTTGCATGTATTTACATGTAGAATATGCAAGTTGGATTGCTAAAAAGGAATTATTCCTAACCTTATAATGCAAGTACAAGCGAAGCTTTGTCGCTACTCTACACATACATTCTGTATTACCTTAAGTCCATGTTGGCATAAAGACAACAATCGATGACCCAGAATGATATGATGGCCTCATACCAATTGATTTTTGGACAAAATAAAACAGTAACAACGTATGACTTGTTCACAAGTTGACTGGACATAATGAGCCAATAGATATCTAGCTGTAAAAGAACGATGTGAGTCACATTTAATGCAAAAGAGAGCATATAAACAAACCACAAACCAAAGGACAAAACAATTACCCAACCACTTCACATTGCAATCTTGGGGAGTAATCTATAATACAACATCAAGAAACTTGCTTTCAATGAATTGCTCCATAGCTTGGCTGATCGATATCATTTTGCAATACGAACGAGGCCGGTTTTATTGAGTCGTTACTGAGTAATAGAAGTAAAGGAAAAACAAAAAACAGGCAAGAGGACACATCAAATTTAGCATGTTTGCTGACCTTCCAAAGTTGTGTTTTAAAAAAAATAAGGCAAGGTTGCCAAGCGAGTTAAACCCAAAGCATCAAAACTTGATGATGTGAGGGAATATTTCCCATCACTTCAGCTTTTTTGACTATAACTCATTCAATCCTGTTTTGAAACTCCTACGTATTTGGCAAAAATCTTGCTTGCATCAACAAGAGAGGAATTATGGAAATATGTACCTTCTAGCAAGCAGCTCAAACTTGATTTTAGAGGCTGCAAAATGTTACTCGAAATACCAAGTCAATATGCACCCAACAAAAAATCATCTAAGAGACCATAAGGTCATGCTGTAAAAGAGCCTAATCACAAAAAACAAGTGTGCAGGAAAGTAAGTCAACATGAGCTATATTCCAACAAGGACTTTGCACTGAAATCATGTCCTAGGCAGTTCCCTTCCCAGAAGAGAGATCCAAGAAGAAAAGAGATGCACCCCAATCCATAATTCTTTGTCAATCTGACTCAAGGAGGATGGTTGCATTGAAACATCCTTAAAATTCTGCCTTTGAACTGGCATTGGTTGTTAGAGCTGTCATCAAAGTTCCAAGTACTGCCTTTCTATGTCATGCCAGCATTTCGAAGAGCACACCTGACTATCTAAGAAAAGACAAGATAAAGATACTAAAAAAGTGTTTAGAGTGCTTACAGGAATGCGCAAGAGCACAATGCCAACTATTTACGGTAAGAGAAATACAAAGGTTGCCTCGGATAATTACACAAACATGCTCTTATTGGCCGGACAGAAGAGAGACCAACACCACCCTTGACTGCTCTGTAGTGAGAATACACCCATGAAGCCTACTCATACCTCTCAGCTTGTAAAGAATAAGGTTATAATCGCCAATGGTTGTGATGGGCAAAATTAGAAGCATACCTGCTAAAACACTACCACCCAAGTAAAGAGATTCATGCATATAAAATGGATCAATATTCAACCTCCACCACTACCCTGCTCCAACTCTGCCTGTCCCAGTTCTGTGTCACATTTCTGCTCCTGTGTTCCACTTAATAAATCTGACTTAGTTTCATCACTGACACCTTGCTGTGTAACAACTTTTTGCTCCTCGGTTGTTCCTATATTTTGTGAAATGGCATTGCTTGGACTTCTAACATAAGAAAGAGAGCGACCAGGGCGTATTTGCAGACCATAGCCTGGCCTGTTCCCATTAGATAAAGTAGGGTTTGTGCCACCTGCTATTACAGTATCCCGCTTCCACTGCAAACTAGGGAAATTTCCATAGGGCCTTGGCATGCTGGGAAACCTGTGCATAATGTATGGTGAAGCTCTCAAAAACCTACCCCTCAAGGGAACTCGCAAAGCCAGAGGGATAGGGCGTCGTATCATCGTTGGACGAATTAAGAGGGGAGCTGTCTCCTGCATGGCCTGGATAGCTGCATTCTTTCTGACCACCTGAAAGGCATAAGCATAGGATGAATGAGCGCCAATCGAAAGTACTTCTAATTTAAAGGCAGCAGTATATAGAAAAAGGTCAGAAATACAACCAGCTACATATATTTTTAAGTTTACACAGTTGAAATGATGACCTTCAGTACTCTGGAATAGAAGGATGATTCATTCAGAGCCAAAGCCTTATCTGCTGCATCTCTTGTGTTAAACTCAATGTATGCAGATCTGCCAGAAAATACGTACACCAATTAGATCAGTGGAAGAATCCAACCTTTCATGCCAAAGGAACAGCAAAGATCAGATGCATGGTCACGTACCCTTTGGGCTGTCCTGTCGCCCCATCCGTGAGCATGACAATCCTTTCAATATCACCACATTGGGTGAAATGAGCTGTAACTGATTCTTTGGTAGCAGCAAAATGAATCTGCATGCACCCCAAAACCAAATTCATTTCTTAAAATCCATCGAAAGCCATTTTGATTGAGCCTGAATAATTCAATATGTAAGATTAGGTAGCACAACAGTTTGAAACAACAAAGACAAGACTGCCATGATTATCATTTCAGCCTTAGAACTGTATATGTAGAAAAATGGGCTGTATCTTCATTTTTATTGTCTGAGCCAGAGTCCAAACTCCCTTATGAAAATGGTTAAGATTAACAAATAAGATTTTAAGCGTCCTTTCCTGTGGGTTAAGGACCAACGCACGTGCAATACTCACATTTGCAACGAATACCGTCCGTGTGTCTGTGTCATCCTGAGACTTTTGAACTGCCTTTGTACCTGCAGATGAAGAACATGTCAAAAATTACACCCCCCCTTTGTAGTAATAGCTATTAAAGCCAAGCCACCAAACATTACATTACTTTATAAAGGTGTACAGATCTGAGATCAGCACTCAGATCAGCACACCTCATGTTTAGCAAACCTATATTACATTGACACCTCAGTAAGACAAACTTTTCTCTCAATAATTTGAACAAAAACTGCTCCCTTCACACACTAAAGTGTGTAACATCAAGTGCATTTTCCCTCACATGCATCATTATCATGCTTTAGTTTACTTGCCGGTGCATACATAGAGTTGTCCCATTAAATCCTGTTTCATGGGAGCTAATTTTCTAGTTAGTCTATTTTCTAAGAAGACATTTGCATGGTTCTTTAGGATTTAAAAGTAGTGCTTTCCTGATTTCAGAAGCACAATTCATTCCCTTCAAAGGAATCACATCTTAGGGTCCTTATTTATGTAAAAGAATTAGTTCCAGTTGTTGATCCAATTCAATGTAATGCCAAGTTGTATTTTTGCCACTAGAGAGTTCAAGACATACAAGTGAGGGTTTGTTCCAAGGGCTTGAAAGAAAGACATTAGTCCAAAAGAGAGAGTGTGTGTGTGTTTTTTCAGGGGGAGGGACTTTGGACTCTGTGGATAGACATAAATCACAGAGTCTTTGGAGATCTACTTCTTCCAAGGTTCACTACTTCCGGATGTCACTCGGGCAATCTTTCTAATATTGTCTGTGTTTTCGTTAGATAGATTACTCTGTTTAATTGTCTTACAATGAGATCGTTTGATATGGTAATTGCATGTCCCCTCTGAGGAGACTGCTTCTCGTAATATAAATATAAATGGATTCTACCCCAAACAAACAAGTGTGTGTGTGTGTGTGCGCGCGCGTGCGCACACAGGCTATGACATTTTGTATGTGGGTGAAAACTCATTCTTTGGTGTACTGCGACTTGTGAAACATGAGCTTCAGCCTATAGTAGCTTTTAATGACAAGACTGGTTGTTGGATGATAGGGCAATGCCTTCTGCAAGGAGAGATGTTTGAATTTGCCTCAGTTATGCCCCCCAATCCTTTAGTCACAAAGCATTGATTTGGTAGGATATGCTGAATTATCCTTGAAGGCAAAATGCATCCCTTTGTGAGGATTTTAATAATGCACCACAAGCAAGAGACAACACATCAGGCCATACACATGTGCTTGCCTACGAGAAAATGCAATGGACTCAATTACTCTCGCAGTCTGGTCTAGTTGACCTCTGGAAAGTGACTCAGCCTTTCCTTCCGGGTTTCACCTTCCAGCATAATGCGCAATCCACTTATCGAGCCCCCTAGATCGCTGGTATATTTTAAATGTGTATATTATGCCTTCCCACATTCAGATCATGCTCCTCTATGGTTGCGATTGTCATTTTATGAAATTCAGCAGGACAAGTTGCCAGACAAAAGGCTACTTTCAGTAGATAACAGTTATTTGCAGCATGAGTCCTCTGAAAATATGGTAAAGGAAGCAATTGCTCCTCTTTGGATGCACTATCACTTTGATCCTGATTATGCATGGACAACTTGTCACACATATGCAGCATGTTATTCGTGATTGATGGCAAGAATTATATGCGTGCTCTCAGAGAGGATGTTGTTAAAGCTAAAAGTGCCTATTGACAGAAATTAGTCATTTTCAGGCTTAAGATGAGGCTGTTTTCTTATGACAGGCTACATCTTTGATGCATGGACCACAGGAAAATTCACGAACGGGAAACTACAGCCAGACAGAGGGCTTTCACTAACAAAGGCTTCTCCTCAAAATGACTTTTATAAAAACTTGGATTATAAGAGGCAATCTGCCAATATTTGCCGGGTTAAAAATTTGGATGGTACTTGGACCAATTCCGGAGCACACCTTGCTGAGGCTTGTGTTTCTCACTTTGCTCGACATTTTGGGCAGGCTTCACAGGATGTGATATCAGCTTGGCATGAACTTCAACATGTTACTCCAACTCTATCTCCGTAACAGGCCTTGGAGCTTGAATCACCTTTCATGGAGAGAAAAGATGCCATTAGAGTATGTGGCAAATGGAAAAGTCCGAGAAAGGATGGCTCACGGTGGAGTTTTATCTACACTATTGAGATGCCATTTCACATGCATTATTACATATGGTTAATCATGCATGAGCTTTCTGCATGATGGATTGCATCCTAATCACCATGGTTTTATTTCCCGTAGACATTTACTGACAACATTGCCAATGCATATGTGAGGATAGAATATGCAAAGTATACTGACCAAGATGTTCTTATTGCTAAAGCTTTTGATATGCTACAATGGGATTTTAAGTCACAAACCATGCAATCTCTAGCATTTGGGAGGAAAATCTTATTTATTGGTTATATCAAGACAGTCAAGCTATGGGTGGGTATACTGGTAGGTGAGATCACGGATCACTGGACCCTTTTTATTCAATGCGACAAGGTTGTCCTCTTAGTGCATTGTTCTATGCCATAGCTACTCATCCCATGCTACAATAGATGGATCACTTGCTAGACACTGGTACCTCGCATGGTCTGGAGATAAATGGCAGCACACCCTTAATTGCGTAGGCATATGCTGATGTTTCTGTTTTCTTGCCTCAAAATTCTGAAAGGGATCTTTCTTGTCTCATGCTTGCTTTATCGCTAAATGGTCTACATGTTAATCTTCATAAATCTGAACTTCTGCCTCTTCATGAGAAAGCTTGGCATCGTATACTATGGCCAAGGAGACATTGTTTTACCCACGCAACTGGTACAGCATTTTGGTTACCCTTTGGGGTGGATGGTTACATGTCGCTAGTGCTTGACATGCTTAAGAAGAAATTGGAATACTGGAAGCTCTCAGTGGGGCCAGACAACATCGCAGTACATTTGGGATTCCAAACTCCCTCTTTGAGGGAAGTTCTTTCTATGGCGGGTAATGCTTGGGGTTTTTCCCTTTGCACAGATCTTAGCTAGTCGTCATATTGCCATTGCCACTTGTCGAAAATGTCTGTCCACATGAGAGTCTATGCCTCATCTGTTTTGGCACTGCTCAGAGTCCCGTGGTTTCTTGCTTTTATTACAGCAATGGCTATATGCTCGTTTCCCCATTGCATCTTTTGGCAAGAATTTTATCTCGAACAAAGACGCCCCCCAGTGGCGCCTTTGGCTTTGGTAGGGCCGGCCCATTCAAGAGGTCCAGTGAGATCAGGGAGTGGTTTTGGCCATATAGAGTAGGCCACAAAGAGTGAGTGGATGAGGTGGCCTTCTTCTCTTACATGAAACAGATAGAATGGTGGCTCCAGATGGAGACATCGGCATGAACTCTTGTGTGTGTGTGTGAGAGAGAGGGAAAGACAGACAGACAGACAAAGAGAGAGAAAGACTTGGTTGAGCAGGAGGTGCCCCACAAGGTCATATCGAGATTCTAGATCAAGATCCAACCTATGGCCACATAAGATTAATTACTTCTTCTGGTTGGCCACCTGCAGGGGTTTAGCCATCGGCCCTTGGTTGAAGCAGATGTGGTTGGATGTGATGCCACCGTTGCATAGACAGAGTTTTGGAAACGATCCCGGATTGCTTATGGAGCTGCCCTAGTGCTCAAGGCATCTCGTTGGGATCACTATAGATTGTGGCTTCGATACAGAGGGTTAAGCAGGACTTCACTTGGTTGAAAGAGAGGGGCCATGCCTTCCACATTGATGAGATCTCCCTAGCCTACAGGATACATGACATACCATACATAGGATCGAGCTATATGAGGCGATCCCATTTGCTCAGCATTGTCCTTTCTCTTCTCCAGTGGGAGACAATGCCCAGCATCATGGCGTGGAACATGTGTTACACGCTGCAACGTAGAGATGGGTGAGCACCATGTGTTCACCCACGACCACTTCGATCGCCATCTGGCAAGACATCATTTACAACCTGTGCTCCACTTGGGGGTGTAGGCCATCCTCTGGCGGTTCTAGTGATGCCCTATAGGCCATGGTATGAACCTTGTAGGCATAAATAAAGACACTTATAGTGTTAGTGTCTTTTAGGCCACATAGGATACTTAGTCCTATGTGACACCTAGGACACTTAGTCCTAGGTCTAGGTACTCGTACCTTGTACTCCTTTGTTTTTTATTATCCAACTTTGACGTGACGGCTAAGGCGTTTATCATCGACTCTTTTGCTAGGTCAAGCTACAGAACTAAGCTAGGGGTGCACTAGATGGACGAGGGAAGCGTGCAACTAAGCAAGAAACTAGACGATGGCAGCGCAGATCCCAAGTTGCAGCTAAAACAAAAATTGGCGCCGGTCAAGGCCAAGCTACAGAACTAAGTTGGGGGTGGACAAGATGTACGAGGGGAGCAGGCTGGATCCTGCTCTGATACCACTGTTGGTCGCGGGAAGCAATGGAATGGGGAGTGTAAGTCAAAGAAGCAAACAAGCTGAAGCAAATATGAGTACTTACAAATGGATAATGAGAAAGTGGGTGGCCTATATGGCCCCAAAGTCAACCATATGGTTGACCAATGAAGTCAACCTAAGGGTTGAGTAAGTCCTAAGACTAGCCTACAAGGCCCTTAGGGACCAAGGCTAAGTGCTAACAATGGTGGCTACAAGTGGGACAATGGAGCCTATTTTCCATCATGTATGAATGGGTTCTTAAGTACATGCGGGTGTGCACCTTTCTATAGCCCTGCATTTGCAACCCGGAGAGGCATATGATTGTAGGTGATATGCACTAAAATTATTTTTCTTGTTGTGCTAGCAAGCTTGTTATTTCAACAATTTGATGTAAAAATCAAATAAGTAATCCATGAGCAAGAGTACATTGTATTATATAAAGAAAAAAAGTATTTTCACAATCGACATCAAATCATTGTCACATTTTTTTACATGTATGATTACAATTCGTGTTATGATCTTAGCAAACAACACTCTCAACATCATTATGGCTCTTTGCATAGCAACTACTGATTGGATGGTGCTCCTAGCTAGACTGGGTTAACCTACAACTTGATTGTCTGATTCTTTGTAGTTTTGGCTTCATTAAGGAAGGAATAGAAAGTTGAAACACTCTAGAAGGGAATGTCTTACCCAACTTCTATCTAGAACAAGATGATGCTGACAGAGAGCAAAATGAAAATTCGCACATTGATAAGTCCAAGCAGGATGGAAAAGCTCTATGGCCTCTTTCTATCTACATGCCCTTACACAGACGTTAGGTTTCAAAGGAATGAAGAGCCAAAACCTTACCTGGTACAATGTGTGAAGCAGGCTTCTGCACTTCTTTTGTAAGGTCTGGTTGCTTGGTGCGCAACTTGCTCATTTCCTGTTGACCTTGGTGCATTTTTTTCTTCATAGCTGTTCCATGCTGATAGAAGAATCCCAGAGTATTACAGCTTAGCAAACACACTCCTTGATGTGACTGAAAAAGCTCACAAATATGCTAAATGTCAAAATTCTGAAAGATGAGCAGATCTAATTTGAAGATAAGAGACTAGGTTCAGACTCCATTATAAGAAATACCGGATCGATGTCATTCTCTTCTTCAAGCTGCTTTGCATCAAGTACATGAGGCATACTAGAATTTGAAGGTTTGTCTGGTTGGTCTTGTGATTGTTTCGATGTTGAAGCGACAGGCTGTTCAGTAGCTGCTAAGTCTTTCAACTTTTCATATGGGCGAGGCTTCCAAGTATTTACATTCACAGATATATTCACAATCTTCTGGGAGGAATTAGCCAGTCCTGAAGCAACATTTGAACCTTTCTGTTTGTGTGTTTCTTTCACCTCGCCATCCATGTTTTGTGCGAGCCTGTATTGTACAGTCACAGACTCCTCTCGGCTTTGATCCTGCCTATCCTTTGCTCTCACTCGTTGACCCTCACTGAAGCTGACATCTCTTGCAAATCCCTCATCATTCCTTTCATCGGCCTGATATTTGCCAGCCCTGACTGCATAAACGCTCCTGCCATCAGTATACGGTCCTTCTGTGTATTCATCAATCATAGAATCTGACACAGCAACAGCATCATCTCCTGTAGAATCTTGGCTTATTCTGTCGTCACTTCCTAACCTAGCCCTCTTCCTGGCCTTTTGCTCGCCTCCACGTTGAGTTGCACCTATAAACCTACTCTCTGCAGCTTCCCTACCCTCCCCACCATCCCTTGCAAGTCCATCAACTACTTCTTCCTTATTTTCTACACCTTCCGCTGATTTTTTTCCCAGCCTATCCCACACGCTACCTATAAGCATTCCTCTCACTTTTGTGGCATCCTCTGCTGCAGCGGCGGCAGCTTTCATGGCCATTATCATGGCTGGCATAACCCTCTTGCCTTGTCTGCCATCAGTTTGTGCCACACCTTTAAGAGGCTGCTGCCTGCTCAACTCTGCAACACTCTCAGACTTCTCTGCGACAGCACAATTTAGTCAGGTTAAGAGACCGTCAGCTATACATTAAAAACAAAAGAGGGGGCTTCACCATTGAACTCCTGAAAGATGGAATCAAGCCAGCTCATGTTTGCAAAGATATGAGAAAGCAGGAAGGAATCAGAAACTGGCAGAAAGAGGTGCTGCTCTCATAAAGGGGATACAGCTTCATAATGTCTTTAGGGCTAATGTGCAGGAAAGGTGTCTGTGTGGATATATGCGTGCATATGCTGGTGGTGTGCATAAAGAATCACAGGATTCAATCAGTGGGTTATATCAGGCACAAACAGGCATGGGCTTGGTGGATACTGGAAGAGCAGATTGTATTTTACCAACATCAGCTGATACAACTGATCTTAAACGCTTTAAGGAGGAATCTGATCGCCTTGAGTGCCGTGTTGCTGGTGCCACAGCCTCTCGCACTGCGGACTGCAACAGTCGTCGCGTAGCGTTCACCCGAGGAGGAGATAAGTGCCTCTGTATATACACAATGAGTTTTGGATATACATTAGCCCTAGTTTGCTTTTCTGAATTGGCTATTTAGACAGTGAATGTGCATGTTCATATCAAAAGACTTTTCTTGGGCACCCTAGAAAACCTTTTGATGAAGCCTTTCATCAGAGGCATTTCTTTCTCTGAAAGCCCAGGAATCGGGGGAGCGTGGTCGCTTTGCTGAACGTATAGATCCACGACCTCGACTCAGTTCATTTGTCACAGTTCGGTCGTTTTCAAAGTCTCCAGAATGAAGCCCTGTGTCTTCTCTCCCAGACACTGAAGCAACCATACCTAGATCCTTTCCTGACTTCAAATCAACATCCTTACCAAAATCCCTCCTGAGTCTGGCCAATCTTCCACCCTCATAAGTTACCGAAGAGACCTGTACATGGTTCTTTTCTTCTGACTGCATATTGTAAGAAAAATGACAAAAGTATTGTCAAATTTTGACTCAAAAACCAAACTTAACAAGCATCATTCATGTGATGGCAGATTCTTTTAAAGGTACGCAACCAGCACAACCTTTTACAGACCTGTGCATCAAAATGGATGCTTTCAATAGGCTCCTTACTTCTGTCTTGCACAAGTTGCTCAGTGCTGCCAAAGCCATCCTTTGGAGATGATGGCTTTGATATTGGCGTGTACAGATGTATATTGGAGCACAAGTGATCCCAAAGCCTGCATCAACCATCCAGAATACAATAGTAGCTTAGCACTTGAATAATGTGAAGGCAATCAACTTTCCTTTGAGATTCTCTGAAATGCTAGTATCAAAAACATAAAAAACACAGCGTCCATTGCTACGAAATTCCCCAAACAGCACAAAAGCTTCACAGCACAATTTGCATGTACAAGCAAAAAACAACCACCCGACAAATACTTAAAAGCCTTTTGTGATCTCCGATTCCATACCAGGTAACAAAGGCTTCACTCTGGTCACCAAGAAACGCTTCAAGATCCTTTACAGCTTGTGTTTGGTGTTTACCATGCCCCACAAGGACCACCACATATTCCTGCAACCAAGGAGAGCATTAATGCCATCTTCCAATACACTTGAAGTCAGATCAGGACTTTTTAAAGAGGCAGCAGTTGTGCTTTATACACTGTTCACCTACAAACCCAAAATGGTTCGGAGGAGCTCCGATCTATCTCTTTTGAATCTACTGAAAAGGCTAAACCAGTAATCCACAGGATGTTTAATTAAAATATAAAAGCATACAGTAAAACAAGACCAATATTAACCAGGAACTCTATTTAAGTGCCAACTACATGGTAAACCATCATACAATTTTTGTAGCTGCTAGTTCTAAACCAAATGAAAATAACATCAAGAACATATTTTGGCATACCTTATAAAGCCATTCAACGCCAAATAAAAATAGGTCACTTACCTTAAGGTTTCAAGGTCAGGAAAAGCATAGTGTCACACATACACACTCAAACGTATCTTCCTGTATAGCAGGACTGCTTTTTTCCACAGAAAAGGGAACCTTCTGTATTATGTTTGAAAATTGAAACGGTGGCTCCAGTGCACAAATAAAAATATATATATATATATATATATATATGTTTTTTGGAGGCCTCGCCAGCCTATGAGATAAATTACAACCAAAAATACTTCCGAAATCTTGAGAAAACCAAGAAGAAACAGGAAGGGGGCTAAAAGGATACCCTTGTCGCATTGACTCGAGCATGAGAAAGCCTCCCCTATGTGTCCCTCTATAAGCGCCTGGCTAGAGCTGCCTAAATAAAGAGCAACAATCCCCCACACCCATGAGTTCGAGAAGCCCAACCTCCACATTGCTTTTTGAGAAAGCTCACTGTCACCAATTGGTATTTCTCCCAAGAAATAAAGAAGAGTCTTTATCAGATTGACTATGGTCAAAGAAAACTGACTTTGGTTCACTAGAATAAGTTTTTACTTTTGCTTTGCATTGGTAAAAGAGAACTGTGGGGACGCTCACAAGGGACTAGGATTACTCCAAGAACTAGGAATGCATTTCGATAACCTTTAAAGGGTTAAAGTGTTCGAGTTTGTGTAGGACTTGGAAGAGTGCTAAAAGGCTCAAAAAGCTGGAGCAAGTGGGAAAAAGCAGGTCCCACAAGGCAAAAAGCACCCGGGAGATGGTGCCATTAACGAAGACCCCACGAGGTTCTAGAAAAGGCTTAAAAAGTGGCTCCACGATGGGCAAAAAGCAATTAAGTCTATTTTTATAAAAAGTAGGTATTTAAAAGCAGGTCTAGCTTTTTGCTAGCCCAAGTCTATAAAAGAAGGGCCTCAGGGCTCCTAGATCATTCCTCGACTATGCTCTTTTCAGAGCCAATTGTACAAAGTATTATTCTATTGCAATAAAGACCTTCGGGGAGTCCAGCCCTTATTTCTGCGCCCTAGTGTTGCGCGTGCTGCGCCTCCTCTCCCGTTGTTCTAGCGTGAAGAATCTTTCAGATAAGTGCTGCAATTCTGATTTTCAGATTTCAGTTTGTGTTCACCAGTTTCTATCGCAAAGTTCTTGTAAAATATTGCAAAAATATTGCGGGGAAGTAGCAATCTATGTTCTTTCTCTCCCTCTCTCAGTTCGTGACACGTCCCAGCACTCCTGAAACCTCTGATCTGCAAGCAAACACAAGAACACACACACAACGTGAGAAACTGAGCAGGCTGCTCACCACCCAACCATGACATCTACGGGATATGATCCCGAATCAGAAGATGTCCCCTCCGAGCCACGAGCTGGGCTACTGGCACGAACTCCCATCCAAATCCAAACCAGCCTGGTGTCCCATACCACCAGGTGGCGCTATGAAGCCTGGGATCTGCTACTGGGCCTTGGGCTACGCTATAATGCAGGCGCGCTTCCGCGACTCAATCCAGGATTAGACCTAGCACCTGGGAACGAAACTTGCTCCCATCGGCTCCCTGAGAACTGAACCCCTGGGCCCCTTTTATAGACTCGGGCCCCAAGCGCCAAAAATAGTGAAGACCTCTAACTGGTTCGTACCCTTGCCACTCAACCCGAGAATCAAGCCTGCCTAGCTCTAAGCCTCCCCAGGCTACCTGAGCTAGTCGTGTGTACCCAGTACACGTCAGATACTAATCCGTGTACATGACATACTTCCCCTCCTCTAAGAACTCACTCCTGAGTTCGCTAAAAAACCCGGAAATGTTCTTTGGAGGTTTTGTAATGTCTCCCATGTTGCATCCTCTCTTTCAGTCTACTAACATGAAAGACTCGATGTACTTTAACATCAGGAGGCAATTCTAGTCGGTATGCAACTGGTCCAATTCTTTTAATGACCTTGAACGGACCACAGTATCGGGGGGATAATTTCGGAGCCAAACCAGTACTTAGGCTCTTGGATTCCTTGGGAATTCGCAAATATACCATCGTTCCTTCAGAGAACTCTCTAGGTGAACGATGTCTATTAGCATAAAATCTGTCCCGATCTTGGGCACTTCTAATAGACTCCTTGGCAAACTGCAACATTTCCTGCATGTCTAGCAAGAAGTTCTTTGCAGCATCATTTTGAATCCCTTTTAACCCAACCATAACTGGTGACTTAGGTTGAAACCCGTACATAAGCATAAAAGGACTGTAACCAATACTCGAATGCTTCGCACTGTTGTAAGCAAATTCTATCATAGGTAGATAATCTTCCCATGAAGACTGTCTCTTAGATACATATGCCCGAAGCATATCTTCAACCAACTGGTTAACCTTCTCTGTACTGCCATCGGATTGTGCATGATCTGAGGAACTCATAGAGTAGTTTCTAACTTCTCAAAAACAAGTGTCCAAAAGTTACTTGTAAACTTTGAGTCCCTGTCACTGACTATGTCAGATGGCAAACCATACAACTTAAACAAGTGGTCCACAAACTCGTGAGCCAGCTGAACAGCTGAAATAGTTGTTCTAGTAGGTAAGAATCTAGCCATTTTTGTCAGACGGTCGACTATGATCCAAATGGAGTCATGACCCTTGCGCGTTCGAGGCAAACCAGTAATAAAATCCATGGAAATACTTTCCCATTTATTACCTGGAATCTGTAATGGCAGTAATAAACCCGCACTTCTAAGGTGTTCTGCCTTAGTAACCTGACAAACCTGGCAACCTACTACATAGTTCTCAATAAATGCACGCATCTTAGGCCAATAAAAGGTATGCTTCACAAGAGACAGAGTCCGATGTATACCCGGATGTCCAGCACTATGAGCATCATGACACTCCCAGAGAATCTTGGATCTAAGTTCCAGAACATCTGGCACACAAATCTTTCCATTCCGGAACAGCAAGCCGTTCCTAATCATCCACTGACCTCCCGCCGCCTATACCGTAGGTGGCACAATCCCTGTGTCCTGGTCAACTATGGAGCTCCCATAATGGACTCTTTGCCAATAAGAACTGAAATGACTATCAGTTGCGTAAAGCCCTCTCAAGGATTGAAATAGGTTTGAGGATATTTCCGTAAATGACATAGCATTTACAAACTTGACTTGACTTAAGGCATCCGCCACACTATTCAACGAACCCTTTCGATAACATATTTCAAAATCAAAATCTTGCATTAATTCTGCCCATCTAGCTTTCCGTCCCCTTAATTCAGATCCCTCACACACATACTTAATTGACTGATGATCAGTCAATACAAGAAACTTCGAACCATACAAGTAGTGTCTCCAAACCTTAAGGGCATACACTACAGCATAAAGTTCCTTTTCTAGTGTGGGCCAACGATATTGGGTGTCGTCTAGCTTCTTACTCTCGAAAGCTACAGGTCTGTCCTGTTGGAATAGAGCTGCCCCAGTCGCAAAATCACTCGCATCGGCCTCTAAAACATAAGGCCGGGTAGGATCGGGTAATGCAAGAACGGGTGCTTCCTTGATAGAAAACTTCAAGGTTTCAAAAGCCTTGTTCAATGCATCATTCCAAGAGATCGGCTGGGTAGACCTGCGTCCACGACCCTTCAATATGTTTGTCAGGGGTGCCGTGATATGTGAATAATCACACACAAACTTCCGTAGAAATACCATAAATCCTAGGAAAGAACGAAGTTGTTTCACAGTCTGAGAGATAGGCCATTCTAAAACCTTCTGGATACAATCCAGATCAATGCTAATACCTTCAGAAGAAATCTTGTGCCCTAAGTAAATGATCTCCTTCATAAAGAAGTCACATTTACTCATCTTGGCATAGAGCTTATGCTGTCTTAGAATAACTAAGACAATCCGGAGGTGTCCTATGTGATCCTCAAGCGTTCGGCTATATACCAAGATGTCATCTAAGAACACTACAACGAATTTGCCCAGAAAAATCTCGGAACAAATCGTTCATCATTTGCTGGAAGGTAGCAGGAGCAATGGTCAAACCAAAAAGTAATACAAGAAACTCATAGTGGCCATATCTAGTTCGGAATGCGGTTCTATCTATGTGTTTAGCATAGATACGGATTTGGTGATAACCCATATGCAAATCAATCTTAGTGAAATACTTCGCTCCGGCCAAACGGTCTATCAGATCATCAGAACGAGGTAGAGGGCATCGATTCTTAATTGTCACTTTATTCAATCGTTTATAATCTATACACATTCTCCATGTAGAATCTTTCTTCTTCCTTAAGAGAACAGGTGCTCCCCGAGGTGATTTACTTGGGCGAATATAGCCCATATTCAGGTAATCCTGTAGCTGTGAAGCTAGCTCATCCTCCTCAAGATGGCTCATCCTATAAGGTGGTATACTAATAGGTTGAGCCCCAGGGACTAAGTCTATGCGATGATCTACTGCCCGTTCTGAAGGTAAACCTTCCGGCAGTTGAGCAGGGAATACATCCTTGAAACTATCTAACAACATTCTCAATTCACGGTGTTCAAACACACTTAAATCATTCTTGTTATTTACACAGACAACAAATGAAGAAAGCGGAATCAAAACACACTGATAGACATCATAATGAGAAGTGTTTAATATATTCCAAAGCTGCATCGCAGATACAATAGGCCCCTAAGAAGAGGGAATTTTATCACACTGAATACAAAATTGGGTGTCCTTATCCACAAAAGAAAGGGTATGCTCCGTCCATCCAATCCGAATATTGTGGGTTTTAAACCACTCTATTCCGATTAACAAGTCCACATGCTCCAAGTGCATAACATAGCACGTAAGAGCCCCTGTGTATGCTTGAATCCGGATAGAAAGCACTTCAATCTTGTGATCCCAAAACTGCTTCCCAGCTGGAAGCTGCACCTCATAGGTGTGATCGCTAGGTATCGTGGACAGCCCCATCTTCCGCACAAATTTGTAATTGACAAAGTTATGAGAGCTACCCGGGTCAAAGAGAATGTGAACTCTTTGGTCCCTAACTTCTCCATAAACTCGAAAAAGATCATGGGAACCAAATAACAAAGTATTGAAAGTGCAATTACAAGAAAGTGCGCAGGTAATGACATTTACAGAAATACCTGTCATCGAAACTTGGTTCGCTCCCTTAGCTTTGGTACCCGGACTCGCTTGGAGCTTTGGTGCCAGCGCTTGCTTTTGATTCTTGCGCTTTGGACACTCATTCTTGGTGTGGCCCCGCTCCTCCCAGTAGAAGCAACGTCCTTCCTTCTTAAGCTTCAAGGTACGAAGGAAACAGGCTCGACCATTCTTTGCCTGAGTCAAGTGTTTCTTGGAGGCGTTATCTATAGTCTTCGTCTCCCCGGTACCAGTCGTAGACTGGAAGAACTTCCATTTGTTCTTCCTACTCGTGTCGGAAACTGTAGTTGCCTTTGCACTGGCCATGGTATCATCATAAATACGCGCGTAATTCATGGCCTCTTGCAACGTTGTACATTTGTTGTTCTTGATCTGCAACTTGTATGAATCTGGCAAACCATCCACAAAGAAACCTAACAAGGTCACTGGATCCATCTTTGTGGCCCTGGTTTGCAGATCTCGAAACCTTTGAAGATAAACTTCAAACGTCAAGTTCAGCTTAGACATATCGAGGGCTTTAAGCTTGCCTACGATATCATAGCCGTCCTCCTTCTTCAGGCACTCCTTCCTGAAGACCCCTTCGAAATCTATCCATGTTACCAGCTTAGGTTGGAGTTCCTTCCACCATAGCAAAGCCTTTCCTGACTTGAAGCCGGCCGCAAGATGTATTTTCTTTTCATCTGGGTACGGGTGGAACTGAAAGTGTACTTGCCACTTATGCAACCAAGTGTCAACAACCTCCTTGGTTCGAGACTTCTGATCTCCGTGAAAAGGGTCTGGAGTTATGTTCGGACCTAACACTGAAGCCATGGCATCCACATGCGTGAGTGCCTGCACAGTGCTAGTCAGAAGTGTGAGAGTAGACTGAATCCCTTGGAGTTGCTGTGTCAACCCCGTTTGATTCGCATTAACCTGCTCAAATTTTCATCTAGAGCAGTGGTGAATTCACTGAAAGCTTTCTTCGTAATCAAATCATCGTAAAGACCCTGGTCTTCCTCAGCAAGGTAGTCCAAATCCTGATCTCCCATGGCAAACTCAGGATTTACAGAATCAGCCATGTTTGAAATCTGATCTGAAAAGAGTAGCAAACTGAGAGAAATAACTGGGGGAATCGAAGCTGGAAGGAGAGTGGAGCAGAGAAAAACCGTCCCAAGAGGAGGTGACGAAAGAAGAGGAGCTGGCCGAAAAGAAGATGCTGGAAGCTGACGATCAGCTGGCGTAGGTGAACCCGGAGTCTCCCTTTTTGCTGGTTCCGTTGCAGGCTGCAGTGTACGGAAGTCTGCTGCAGGCCGTACTATACGGAAGTCTGCCGCAGGCTGTACGGAATCTGACGCAGGCTGTACGGAGTCTGACGTAGGCTGTGGCCGTTCCTAGATGGCGAAATCTGGTAGAAGCATAAGGAGGTCTTCTTGCGCACTCTAGCTTAGGCTGTGGCTGAGCTTGGGATCCTGCCAGGCTATAAAGGAGATGGTGCAGCTAATCTAGGAAGCTATGCTTTCTAGAAACGCTCACCCTCCCAATCTTGGAGGGTTGGTGCCTTTTTTTAGCATCCAACCCCTCCTAACTTTGGAGGGTTCCTGCCTGGCCGAATTCCTCTCCAGCCTAAGGCGCACCTCTCAGCCTCTCCTACCTACGTCACCTACCTCTGCGCAGCCCTGACCAGCATACAGAATCCCCTCACCTACCAATCAGCTCTTCTCACGCCTCACCTCCATTCATCTCCACTCTCACCTAGCTACACCTCAACCCTCTCTCACTTTTCCCTTCAGTAATTTCGAAATCATGACTCTCCTTCTTCCTACCTTTTCCTTAGATCCTAACCACTTCCCATAACCCATAAACCAACAAGATCTTGCAGCAGCAAATTTCGAAATTAGGGCATACCTGGAGGAAGAAATCGTCCAAAATTTTCGCATTAGAAGTTCCTACCTCAGGAGTTGGCTCTGATACCAACTGACACGTTCCAACACTCCTGAAACCTCTGATCTGCAAGCAAACACAAGAACACACACACAACGTGAGAAACTGAGCAGGCTGCTCACCACCCAACCATGACATCTACTGGATATGATCCCAAATCAGGAGATGTCCCCTCCGAGCCACGAGCTGAGCTACTGGCACGAACTCCCATCCAAATCCAAACCAGCATGGTGTCCCATACCACTAGGTGGCGTTGTGAAGCCTGGGATCTGCTACTGGGCCCTCGGCTGCGCTATGATGCAGGCGCACGTCCGCGACTCAATCCAGGATCAGACCTAGCACCTGGGAACGAAACTTGCTCCCATCGGCTCCCTGAGAACTGAACCCCTGCGCCCCTTTTAAGTCTCGGACCCCAAGCGCCAAAAATAGCGAAGACCTCTAACTGGTTCATACCCTTGCCACTCAACCCGAGAATCAAGCCTGCCTAGCTCTAAGCCTCCCCCGGCTACCTGAGCTAGTCTTGTGTACCCAGTACACGTCAGATACTAATCCGTGCACATGACAGTTCGTTTTGATTCCCAGAAGAAACCTGTCGCTCCTCCTTGTCAGATGAAGCTATTAATTGCTGTTTTTCCCTGTTATATATGAAATTCAAAATTAATCTTGGTGATTATCTGTTGCGAACCAGCAATGATTCGTTTTTGGGGTTTCAAGGCTGATTACCAGATCGTTTTTAGAGTTTTTGGTTCGGTTTCACTCAGTCCACCCTGCTGTACACCACCTCCATTGCCTCCTAAAATGTGTAGATGTTGCCCAAGATGCTGCTCTCCTAAATAAAAAAGTATGGATGTTGTGGATTATGTTGGGGTAATGTGGACGGAGCCTCAAGGTCTAGACCTGAGGTAAGATCTTGTAGGCTATGTCCAAAAATCTGATCGAGCACCACTCGTAGATGTCAACTCAATTCTCCATTCCGCAATCAAGCATATCCAACCTCAGGCTAGCAAATATGGAAGCAACTCCGAGCTGGAAAGCTAAGCGCAAGGGAATGCTAATGTGCTCCCAAAAGCAGCCAAAGAACATCGAGGACAACCCAAACCTCCCCTAGGCATTCTGCACAAGGAGAGCCTTGAGGGTTTGCAAGAGGATCTTATCCGTGAAGGAATTCCTCAAATTGTGCCATGACGTCTAGGGTGACACGGGCTTAGAACTCCACCGAGCTTTCAACACCTCCAAAGTCTACTCCTCTACTCGAAAGCTGCCAATTAAAGGAAGTATCATCTCTACAACACCTTGCAAGTCTAAGTGCAGCTAGCCTCTCTCGTCTCTCAACAGTTGGAGCTGACACCCTTCCTGTTGGTTTGAAAGAACTGATGTTTCATCTCCTTGATGTACTCATCTCACGCTAGAGGATTGGTAAGAGTACTCTCATGCCGGATCTCCAACACCTATAGCTCTTAGCTTGATGTTGCCGTATCTTGCCAATTACTAAGAGGCCAGCTCACGCTCCCTAAGTCACCCAATGGATGCTATGTTAGAAACATGGTAGAGAAGTAGAAGTAGAATTTATTAACGTCCACAGGGGGCCAAAAATGACCAATGGGACCATCTCAATACAAAGTAAAGAAAGTCTCCTCAAAAAGAGAGGTCAGGAATCTATGAGTTCCTGACGACATGTAAAAAGACGGGTGACAAAAGATCCCAACACTGTCGGAGAGGCAGTAGAATTGATGTCAACTGAGCGGAGTCCTCCAATATCTGCTGATAGTCCTCCCTGATATGTGCATATCAAGGGCACTGTGAAGCTACATGTGCCTCCGTCTCAACTGACTACAAGTCGCAGAGAGTACAAACTCTAGCGTGTCTGGGCTGATGCATCCAAGCTCCCTTCTCTATAGCAAGCGTATGAGATCTGGTGCGAAACCTGGCTATACTTCTGCGATAGAGAAGGGGAATAGGTGTGCTAATGTAGGGCTGAGCAAAGGCCTCCATGGACATGTATGTAGACCAACATGAAGGGTTTATGTTGTCTTGATAATACTCCAGCTTTGTCCTCTTTTCATTTGTCAACCAGTGGGTCTGCAAAGTGCTTAGTAGGGACGTTTAAAATTCTTGCATGGTGACCTTTCCAAACGGCATGGTCAAGTATGCATCTACTTTCCATCGGCTGAACCATTTCCTTATGTCTGTTGCCCACCTTGTACAAATGATCTTACTTTTGTGATTCTTTTGAAGCTTTGTGCTGGCAGTCCATGCTCTATAAGGTAGTCTATCTAGTGGCATTTGCTGCACCTCTAGCAAATATTGCATAACTCTCATCAATGCATGAAATTCGATCGGCCTCCTACCTGTTTCCAATAGAAGCACTGAGTATGGGGTAGTGGGTTTGACACCAAGGTGCCTGCGTAGAAATGCTATTTGCATTTTTTCAATCTCATTCCATGTAGATGCTAAAATACTTGCCTCCCCATACTTCCACTCCATATAACACTGTCTGCACTACATATGCATCAAACAATACATTTTGAATTTTCCAATTCCTGGTGTCAGTGTGCCTGCAGTCATTCTCAAACTGGTAGTAT
The DNA here is from genome assembly GCF_047967505.1 of Dipteris shenzhenensis. Taxonomy (NCBI): domain Eukaryota; kingdom Viridiplantae; phylum Streptophyta; class Polypodiopsida; order Gleicheniales; family Dipteridaceae; genus Dipteris; species Dipteris shenzhenensis. The sequence goes on along the minus strand of NC_141614.1, from coordinate 4,718,391 downwards.
TTCCCCCAACCAGTATCCATCCTTCTGTGTATGCATTGCCACCATTTGTGATCCGTCGGGATGTCAATCCCCAAATACTTGAAGGCACTGACATATTCAATAATCTATCCATCAAAAGTGATCTCATGAGGATGCTCGGGCTGATTGGTACATACTGCCATCATCTTTGTTTTTCCTACATTCACTTGCAGCCAGCCTTCACTGCAAAAAGTCTTGAGCACCTTTAGTAGTTTGTGCATAGAGTCCGGGTCGCATGCAAAGAGAACCACATCATCTTCGTATGGTAACAATAGCACTGTCCATAATCCCAATTGCGATCCTTGCACCCCTTCTTCCACTACAAACTCATTGATGAGTTCTTCCAGTTGATCAATGCATATGCCAAACAAGGTAGGTGATAGAGGGCAGCCTTGTTTCACTCCCATATTGCTCTCAAAAACATCTGACATGCCCTGTGATTGCTTGAGTCAACAAAGTACTTTCTCATAGATCCGAGAAATGCCAACTCTCAAGGCCGAGGGGACTCCTATTTCTTGCATTCTTTTCCATAATCCTCCTCTCGGGACTGTGTCAAATGCTTTCTTGAAATCGACAAAGCAACAGAATAGAGTACGTCCTCTTAGTCTACTCTCATCCATGAGGGCTCTCAAGGTAATGAGGTGATCTGTTGTCCTGTGTTCCTTGTGAAAGCCTGCTTGTCCAGTAGCCCGTTTCTGGGCTTCTTCTGTTCATGAACTGATTCTCATTTCAGGCACTGTACTGAAGAGCTTGGCTAATGTGGAGCTTACCATTATAGTTCTGTAATTTGTGACTGAATTTTTGTCTCCTCCCTTATATAAAGGCTGAACCCAATTCTCTTGCCATTCCTAATGGTGTAAAGCATGTGTTAAGATGTGCGAGAGCCATGTTCTTGCTCGGTCTCCTGTCCATTTCACAAATTCAGCATGTATCTTCATGTGATCTGCAGCTTTGCCATTAGCCATCTGTTTTAACCCGACTTCAATGCCTTCAAAGGTGAAAGGATTGGTAATATGGCCACAGACTTCTGGTATCAGATGTTGTGGTTCCCTAGGGACCAGGAGAGCGCTGAGCTGACGCAAATCTGAGGCATTGCTAGGTAGATCTGGCTGATCAGAGTTTGCACGGCTGGTTCAAAGCGAGTTGAGGCAGAGCTCCAAGGAGATCTAGAGACGACTTGAGGCAGCAGTTTGGAGCAACCTCTTCTACAAGCCGAACTGAGGTGAGGTGATCAGATGTTCTGAGCAGCCTGCCCATGTTGACTTGTGGCAGCAGTTTGGGGCTGCCTGCCCATTGTGATTAGTGGTAGAGGTTCGGAGCAGAAACATGGATCGTTCCCATATCCCTCCTCTCCCTTTCCATCTCTTCTTTTCCGCATAGTAGGCTGGTTTTTGCGGCTTGCCAGGATCAGCAGCAGGGTGCGAGGATTCGAATAGTTTTATGGGATCCTCGTGTGCGAGTAAGGAGGACAAGCTCGATGGCACAAACTATGTCCATTGGAAGCTGAACATTAAGATTTGGGTTATTCACAGGGTATAGTTCAGGATTACAAAAGAAATCCCGGACGTCCCAAGAACGAGGAGAATGCCTTCTAGGAGGAGCTTAAGGAATGGGAGGAGCGTGATGCCAAAGCACATTCAGCTTTAGTAGTTGGCTGGTTTTGATCGGATACATGAGAGTGCCTTTCTCTGTATCTTTGTTGCCTTCTGAATAAAAGATAAAGAAAGACCGAAAGAGGCGCTAAATTTTAGGGCCAATCTATGTCAATATTGGCTTTGGAATTATTTTGTGTCGTGGATACTTTCTAAGTGGCTGAAAGCTAAGTATTTGCTGGTTGTTATCTGTTCACTCCCCTTTGGATTTTCTGAAGGCCAATTTCACTCCCTCCACCAAGATCCATAATGTATTCCATGTGTCCTTGCTTAAAAAGCATGTGCGAGCAGATATTCCAGTTATTGCAAAATTGTGTGAGTCCATACCAGAAAAGATGAGGGTTATGGGATATAAGTAGCCCGGTATTATTGTGTCTTGTCAAACATAATAAGGGTGTACTTTCCTATAGTGTGCGTAAGCAAGAACAGATCGAAATAAGCTGAATCCTGGATATGGATCACTTCTATGTGGCTAAAAGTTACGCAGGTGAAAATCAACCTTGTGGACAAAGATACTCATGTCAAAAATAGGCATTGAGTTGTTTCTCATGTCACAATTGACATTGAGAAGTCAAGTTGTGTACTTGACTGAGTTTTCCACCCATACCTCTCCCTCAAAGCCAAGAGAAGTTTAGGATTGGCTCTTATTATTCTAAAGTGGTAAAGGAAGAGAAAGTCTAGAATGATTTTCTGGAATCTAGCAATAGATTCACAAATCCAAGATGGATTTGTTTAGACCTTAAATGGAACCTACTAAGGTCTATAGTGATGATGATATGTCATCCAAATGGATGGTCTGCGGTGTTGGAAAGGTCACCTCCCCATCTATAAGCCCCCAAATGAGGAGAGCGTGGGGGAGGGAGACCTGGGGAAGAAGATTCCCAGAGAAAAGAGAGAGAAGGGGCTGCCACATGGGCGGCACCTCACAAGAGAAGGAGTTGTGACGGCTGCATCCGATGGAGCTGCAAGACAGGAGCAGATAGCTATGCACTCAGCAGGAGGGATCTGGCCTGGAAAAGGCAGATTTGGAGCAGCATACATGTGGGGGGGGGGGGGGGGGGGGGGGATACCATGAGTGAAGGCGCCTATAAGGAGGGTGACCGTGGGCAGGTGAAAGGCCTGCAGCAGGGTGTGGCAACAGCACAGCAGATGGCAAGGAAAGGGAGGGGCTGCAGTGGGCAGCACCCTGCCCTTTATAGGGCCAAGGAGCTGACTGATTGGCCATAAGGCCCAGCACACAGCCCCAAAATAGGGGGGCGTGGAAGGGGCCAGCCAGTCGGCTGGCACACAAAGCAAGGGGGCTGGGCCCCCACTTAAATTCAGAGGGCACACAGCCAGAAGAGCTGCCCACAGCTCAACAAATAGGGCTTGGTGGGGGTGGGTTTTATGGCAGACTGGTCGGCCAGAATAAGGCTGCCAGTCGGCCATTTCAAGGGGCCTTGGGCCCTATATATAAAGGAGGCCATTGAGCCAAACAAATGAAAATGAAAACTCATACAAACCACAAAGGGTTGAAGCAAAGGGCTCGCTAAGGCCCTTGCTGAGTGCTAAACAACAGTCTCGTACACATAACTCAAGAGCCAAACCCGGCACTGTGGTAGCTCACCGGTGGACTGCAAATCTGCGTCTGTCGGGCTCTCCTACTGTGGCAGAGGGCATGGCTTCCTCAACCTCTGTTTCAAAAGGAAGAGCAATATCAAGGGTGACACCTCGTCTAGGGTGATCTCCTCCAAGGAAGACGGAGATGGGTCGAACCACGATCGTGCGTGCCCCAATCGCTCTGCGTGTCCTACGTGGACTTTGCATCCCTCGGTCAGTTGTACTACGTCGCCCCTCGCGATCCATGCTGCTCACATATCTGCTACTTCATCATCCTCTACTCCTCTATGTATTGGAGCAGACTAGAATGCATAGAAGTCTATGACATGTCACTGTGATCGATCTACCTCAGCACCCTATGGTGCTGTCAAAGCATGCTACTGCCGTAGTAGCGTGTCTATGTCGTCACATCTCGATCCATAGAGTCCAATACAAACCTAATCATGTAAGTGGGCCAGTCGGGAGAGTGGGCCAAATCCATGCCCCTCCTGAAAGAGGCAGTGATAGCGTCCTCGGATCTCATAGTAGGCTAGGCAAACACATAGGAAATGCTCCGCTGTCTCGACTGTCTCCAGTGTGCATATGCTGCAGATCTGCTGCTCTGTAGGTATGCCTACGGCTCTCCCTACCTTGATCTCCAGTTAATTCACGAGACCCGCATCTAACCAATAGCAATCCTCAATGCATGCGATACTCTCTGTCCTCAAGGTAATGGGGTCTAATGATGAGTCCCTCCCCCGATCCTCTCAGAAAATTGTCACAGTAGAACTGGACTTTGGTGGGGAACTCTTGGTCCCCTCCCCAAGTCCCCTCCCCAAGTCCGAGATGTATACAGCTAGAGGATATCTAACCGTATGATGCAGTTAATCTCATCACGAGGGAGCGACTTAGGTGGTGCGTCCATGCTGTACTAGAAAGAGAGCAGCCGATCCATCTGGATACCATGGCTAGCAAAGCATGCGGAGACGGATGCATACCATGTCTCTGTTAGAGATCAACATCTCCTTATGTCACCTAGAGAGAGAGGGCCTTGCTTATGAGTGAGGCTAGGGTAGAGAGTGAGGGCCTGTGTCGTGGGTGTGCCCGTCCCCCGTGTGGGTAGTCTCTGGTAGGCTGGTCACCATGTGTCTGCCATGTTTGGTGTAAGGCAGCCTCCTATACGGCTGCAGGCAGTGGCAGCCTGGTCAAGGCTGAGGGGTAGGAGGACAGGCTTCCTTTAGGGCTGTCCTTGAGCTTTCTGTAGGGCAGTGTGGAGGCGGGGCAGTCAGCCTTGGTGGCTCCCCTTGTTGGTTCAGCCACCTTACAGGCTGGTCGGCCAGCCTGCCCTACCTAACTAGGGAGGGGCTGGGGGGCTATATATAGGCCCCCCCTCAGCCCTCTTTTCATCATCCAATGGAGCAACATAGCCAGCTCAGTTGAGCAGTTTTAGAGCAGCTGTGCCTGCCCTGTAGAGGAGTACTAGGGTAGAGTTGTGGAGCAGTTCATCCACTCCTCTTGTCCCTCCAATTGGCGAGGTTGCTGAGCTGTCTGATTGAGCTCTCGAGCAGCCCATTGTTTCCAAGGTTTTCCCCCAGTTGTAGTGGGGTTTTCTCCAAAGATCAATCACTCAGAGGGCAGTGGAACTAAACCTTTAATCACTTCAGCACTTATTTACAGCTCACAAAGCATATATCACAACCATTAACCATTGCATGATCACCATTTGGCATTTACCCATTTGTTCACAAACAAAACCACTGAAAAAGGGATGGAGGCTAGAATGCCCCTGCTCAACAAACATAGACAAGTGCACCCGATTGGCCCCAAACACCGTGGCGCCCCTTTCGGTAATTCTTTATATTTCACAATGAAATGATTACAAGTTGCATCTGGGAGACCTTCCCTGCAACTCAGCATGCAGCCCCAATTCACTAAGCCTTCGCAAGGCTTTCAAGCATAGAACACCATCACATAAGTGCACTTAACCCATAGGCTCAACCCAAAGGCGTTCTCTTTTCCGAGTGCAATTCCAGTGGTTGTCCAGATGCAATCACACTACACCCCAGCTGCACTCTCTTTGAGTGGTTTCCAGATGGCATTCATAGCGCTTTTCAAAGCTCCAAAATAAAATCAGCAAAGTACCCAACCAATGAATGACTCATGTAGCACTGCCTAGGCACCTCTGAGCCAAGAAAGGGGCGGCACACGAGGCCAACCAATAGCTTATGGCAAAAAGAAATTGCAGCAACAAAATCACAACTCACCGCCTTGGAAACTCGAACCAAGTCCTCAATCGCCAAGAGGACATAGTAGCCAATGCCCAATTGCATTCTCAGCCAAAGAGGAGTGCAAAGGCATGAAGAAAGAGCATTTACAAGAGCCGACCAGCAAGAATTCCACTGAAAAATGCGAAAAGAAGCACTTCTGTCGGGAAGAAATGGGAGTTCTTGGGCTTAAAAGAAGCGTGCTTCAGAGAGGAATGCATTGAGAAGGTTTTGGAGAGGTTTCATCGCCAGAAAGTCCTCCAAAACTGAGAAAAACCAGTCAACCAGCGCGTGGGACCACTCGAAATTCAACAGAAAGCTGTAGCTTTGCAAGAGGAGAGGCCCAGGAGGCGGTAGAAGCAAAAAGGTCCAGAAAAAGCCACTTTTGCAGATTCGACCAGCAAAAGAAGTGCTCAGCTCTACCCATTCTACCAAACGCACGGAGGGAAAAGCATATCACTACGAAGGGGAGGCAGAGGGGAAGCCATCGGGCCAAACGGAAGTCGAGGAATCCAAACGGGTGAGGAGTTATGAAGAAAAACGAAACTCAGCTGAAGGAGGCTGAAAAACCAATCCAAAATCTCAACAAAGGGAGAAGATGAGAGAGAAAACCACACATGTGAAGTTTAGAAGGCCCAGGAAGGTCCAAGAATGGCAAAGGAGCATGTAGAAGGCACTAGAGCCACCTGGAACTCTAGGGGGGCCACTAAAGGTACATGGCCCTCTAGGGGGCCCATTAAAAATGCCACATCACCATTTCCCAACAACCACTCTTTTAATTCCTTGGAATGCCTTTGGGCCTAGGGATTAATTACGCTTATGTGCTAGGCACCATGCTGCGTTTAATTACACATTATTAAGCCCATGCTTGGACTTTTAAAACCAAAGTTGTCACGGTCTTGTACTACTTTAAAGTACTTAGAATTTCACGTCCCCGTGACAAATCATTTGCAGTTCTTCCATGCATTTCTCTCTTTTTCAGTGTCGTGTATGTGTGAGGTGTGATGTCTCTCTCTCTCTTCCATTCATTTCCGTTGCACTTCTCACATGGTATCACAGCCACGGTTGGCTTGAGACCCGAGGAGCAGAGGGAGTGTTGAGCCAACACACAAAAAGGAGGATTAGGGTGTTGTGTTGAATATTGATGAGATCATTCCAGATTCACAGATGGTTACTACCACTTTGAATTCTCTTCCTGAGTCTTATCTTGGTTTTCACACCGCATTGAACTTGTCTTTTAGGGGGGGTGGCAACCCTCTCACCTTTCATGAGTTGATAGAGCTTTTGTTGCAGGAAGAGCAAACACGGAAAAATATGGCCACACGTGCGGGTGAACATGCCATGTTTTCCAAGTTCAAGCCAAGGGCAAAAGGGAAGCAGCATACAAATCAGCCTGCAAATCAATCTAAGGCTGATTCTAGACAGCCTTCACAAAAGGCTAAGAGTGATGCAGAGAAGCCCAAGAAAAAAGGGGAGATGTCATTACTGCAAAAAGCCAAGTCATTACACTGATGAATGCTGGAAAAGGCTTGCCAAGGAGAAGAAGAAAGATTTTGGTATGGTTGTCTCGGATACATCAGCCTCTCATGCACATGAAGGTGATGCTACAGCCAATTTGGTGGAAGAGGAATATGCCTTTTGATTTGCAGTCATGATAGTAGTGTGGCTTATAGGGGCGATGTGCAAAAGAGCAAGTACAAGAGTCGAGGGAGATTAGCCGTCACGTCAACTAGATTAGATAGAATGAAGAGTACATAGTACTTGAAGGTAGACCCTAGGACTAAGTGTCCTAGGTGTCACATAGGACTAAATGTCCTATGTGGCATAAAAGGCACTAAAACACTAAGTGCCTATAACTATGCCTACAAGGCACATACCTGGGCCCATAGGGCATCACTAGAACCAGGAGAAGATGGCCTACAAACCCCCCTCCATGGTATGGGCTGAAGTATTCTGGAAACGTCTCACAATACCTGGTATTTTCTGGTCATGGTGGCGCATGTTCATCCAGAAGGATATAGCCACCTATGAATGTACAAGGTATGTCAGATCATGTAACAAAGGGAACCAAGTGTAAAGCCTGTCTGAAGACTTCGAACTTGGGACGAGGAAGTGCCTTTGTAAACATATCTGCTATGTTGTCCTCTGTGGGAACGTAGGACAACTCTATGTCTCCTGCTGACAACCGTTCTCGAGCATAATGATAGTGAACTTCAATGTGCTTGGTACACGCATGAAACACTGGATTACGCGCAATGGCCAAAGCACTATGGCTGTCAGTGTAGACCATAGTGGAGGATGTCTGGCGAATACTAATATCTGTAAGTAACTGTCGAAGCCAGACACACTCTACTGCAGCAGTGAAGGCTGCCCTGTACTCAGCCTCACAGCTAGATGTGGCAACTCTTGGTTGCTTCTTGCTGAGCCAAGAGATACATGAACTGCCAAGCAAAAAACAATTGCTGGTATGTGACACTCTGGTGTCGATACAACCTGCCCAATCACTATCCGTGTAAGCATGCATGGTAAGTGAACCCTGATCACCATAGAAGAGGGCTAAATCCTGAGTGCCTCTGAGATATCTGAAGACTCTCTTCACTGCCTGCCAATGCTGTGAACTGGGCATGTGCATGAACATGCTGAGCTGAGATACTGCATACTGTAAGTCAGGTCTGGTGTGACATAAGTAAATGAGACATCCAACAGCCTGCTGGTAAAGAGTGATATCACATGGTGGGCTCCCATCATGAGCTGAAAATTTGAAGCCAAGGTCCACTAGAGTAGAGATTGGCTTGCAATCCTCGAACTGAAAACGATCAAGGAGCTGTCCAATATACTTGGACTGTGACATCATGATACCCCCCTCAACATGAGCAAACTGAATGCCCAAATAATAGTGTATCTGTCCCATGTCTAACATTTCAAAAGCCTGCTGCAAATCAGCCTTGAAAGCTGCAATATGCTGAGTATCTGGGCCCGTGATTAGCATATCATCCACATATAAAATCAGCACTAAAAAATCAGATCCACTCCCACGGACATAAAGAGTGGGCTCTGTGGGGCTATTCTAAAAACCAAGGGATAGTAAGTGTGCATGAATTTGGGCATACCATGCCTTGGGTGCCTGCTTCAAACCATAAAGGGCTTTTCTAAGCCGGCATACCTTGTTTTCAAAATTAACAACCTCAAAGCCAGAAGGTTGTGTCACATAAACTTCTTCTTGCAGATCCCCACGAAGAAAAGCAGTCTTGATGTCAAGCTGGTGCACTTGCCAATGGTGATGGGCTGCAATGGCAATGACACATCTAATAGTAGTAATCCTGGATGTGGGAGCAAAGGTCTCCTCAAAGTCAATGCCTTGTTGTTGGGCATACCCTTTTGCAACAAGACGGGCTTTGTGTCGATCTATACTGCCATCAGATTTCCTTTTTAATTTGTAGACCCACCAGGTACCAATGGCATGCTTGCCGGGAGGGAGATCTACTAATTCCCCTGTGTCATTTTTGGCAATGGATTGTAACTCAGCTCTCATTGCATCCATCCACTCTTTGCTGTCAAAAGCATCTTTATGGCACAAAGGCTCTTCATTGCAAGCTGTAGCAAGGAGTGCAAACTCAAGAAAGTGACCATGCATCTGTCTATTCCCTGATCTTGTCCGGGCAGCAAAAGGTTGATCTTGTTTGCTGTCCCTCAATGTATCAAGAAGCCATCTGGGAACTTGCCTTTGCTGTCTATTGGCAGCTCTTTCTTCAATCACTGCATCATGAATAGTGGGATCATTTTGTGCTGGAAGAGAAACCTGCAAATCAGCATGGCGTACTGGCTGATCATTGCTTGTTGGAGGGCCTGCAGGAGGCTCATGTTGCTGGTCAAAGTCCCCCTCAGAGGAAGGCAGAGGTAACCAAGAGTCAAAGGCATCAAACATGTCAACTTCTACCTTAGCTTTGCAGTCCACAAGAGGAGAAGCCGAATGTTCAGCAAAGATTACATCTCTACTAACAATGATCTTCCCAGTATTTGGTTGGTATAACCTATACCCTCTGCTCTCCTGGCTGTAACCAATAAATATGCATTTGATTGCCTTGTCATCAAGCTTATGTCTCAGCTGAGATGGTACATGAACATATGCAAGAGACCCAAAAACTCTCATGTGTGAAAGTGAAGGCTTCCTGCCTTTCCATGCTTCATAAGGTGTAACAGTCTTCAATGCCCTTGTAGGTGATCTATTCAGCACATAGTTGGCACACATCACTGCATCAAGCCAAAATTTATTGGGCAAGGACTTGGCCTTAAGCATGCATTTGGCCATCTCCATAGTGGACCTGTTCTTCCTTTCAAGAACAGGATAATGCTGAGGAGTGTAAGGAGTAGAGCATGAGTGAACAATGCCCCGTGAAGACAAAAATGCATCAAACTCCTTTGACATATACTCTCTCCCCCTATCTGTGTTGAGGGTGACAAGCTTGCATCCTGATTCATTCTCAACCATATTCAGCCACCTCTGAAAGCATGAGAACACTTCAGATTCGGCTTTTAAAGCATATACCCAACAATATCTTGTGAAGTCATCAATGAGAGTCATGAAATATTTGTACCCCCCAATGGCATTTGTCCTCATTGGGCCACAGACATCACTGTGCACTAGCTGCAATTTCCTTTGTGAGAGTTTTGGACAATTCTTTTGAAAAGGAAACCGATGCATCTTACCCAAAAGACAACCCTCACACACGTTTGAAAATTGTGTGAATTTGAGGTACATCATTTGCCATGTCCTGTGACTGTAACTTGGCAAGAGCTCTATAATTGAGATGACCCATTCTCTCATGCCAAAGATGAGTTTCAGCAAGCTGTGAATCTGAAATAGCAAATGCTTCAATAGAGAGTGCAGATGAGTGATCATCAAGGTGATGAAGCCCCTTTTTCAAAGTGCCAGTGAGAACTATGGCATTGTCATCACGAAGATCATATACCAGGCATCTGTATCCATCAAAAATCACTCTGAAACCAGAAGTGGCAATTGCTGAAATTGAAATCAAGTTGACTTCTATTCCAAGCACGAAAAGAACATAAGTCAAAGTGACAGGATGGCTTGAAATTGATGTGAGCTGCACATCTCCAATTCCTTTTACAACATAGGAGGCATTATTAGCACATGTGACAGTTCCCCCACGAGGTGCATTAGCTAAGGAATGAAACAACTGTCTGCAAGATGTGACGTGCTTGGAAGCACCACTATCAAAATACCAAGACTGAGCATCATTAGCAGTAAAGAATGCATCAACTTGGGAGGGATCAAAGGAGCAATGGACAGCCCATGCCCAATCATCTTGGAGAGCATGTGCATGTGAGGCATATGCTGGCTCGTGGGATTCAATTGCATGTGAGGCATTAACTCTAAATCTTGCTTTCTTTTTCTCCGAAGCAATGCGCTTCCTGCATTCTGAAATTTCATGCCCAGGCTTGCGACAATAGTTGCATCTTTTCTTCGACTTCTCTGCTGTATTTTTAGATGCATTGGAGGAATTGCCACTGTTAGGCCCATATTTAGGCTTGCCCGCTGGCTTGGAAGCCTTGCCTCTTCCTGTCTGTTGTGAAGCAAATGCATGATCAGGAAAAATAGCTTGTCTATTAGCTCGACTTTGCTCTTTCTGCAAAAAAGCAAAGTGACTAGCTGATCAAAAGAGTAGTGGTCTGGATTATCCATGGCCACTAATCGAAGGGTTGTAGCAAACCCTTGATATATATCTGGCAGTCCATTCAATGTGGTACTGACAAGCTGAGAATTTGGCACCACCTCATCAATATTGGCAAGTTGTTCCATGAGGTCCTTGACCTTTGTCAGGTATGCATCCATAGAGTCACCTTCATTCATACTGACTTCCTGCAATTGCCTTCTTAAATATGCAACACGTGCCTCATTGTGAATCTGATAAAGAGAAGCCAATTTGTCCCAAGCATCCTTTCCTGTCCTGCAAGACCGGACGTGTGGAATAATGATTCTCTTGCATGACAAAGCAATACAGGAATGTGCATTTGCATCTCTTGCATCTTGATTGTTCCTGAGTTGGAGGAGCAGCAGCAAGGGTGCTAGAGGATAAGGCATCAGGAGGAGTACCCTCTGCAGAGGGACCAGCAGTAAGGGCAGCCACTATAGCATTGGCTGGCCTTAGATCAATCCCAGAAACAATATTCCAAAAATGCCTTGCAACAGGAATATGTTTCATGAGATAAGACCACATCGGATAGTTGGTGCCATCCAACTTATCATCTTCACGAAGAATGCCAAATAGATCATGATTGTTGCGAGCCATTGCAAATGGGATACCCTGAAAAGAAGAGACCTGTAAACACAAAAGCCTCAAGGCTATCATTGCAAAGAGCTGGCTGTCCAAAAATGACAGCAAATGTCTGCGAGTTAATGTTCTGCAAATTTCCAGCCCAAATCAAGGGGCAAATGCAAATTTACCCAAATGTGACTGTGTCACGCAATGTTCATTGCAAAAAACAGCAAATCTGGCAAAAGCCCCAAATTTAATGAGGGCATATACGCCAAAAAGAGGGCAAATACAGAAAAGCCCCAAACTGAGATTTTGCAAATGTGACCCAATGTATTGCAATCTGACCCAATGTCCTACAAATGTGACTCAATGTCCTGCAATCTGACCCACTGTACTACAATCTAAACAAGGAATTGCAAACCAAATCCCAAAACTCCAATGTTCTTGCAAGAAATTGCAACCAAAGGAGGTGAAAAGAATTGAAAACCCTAAAACGGAACAGTTGTGCAAGTACAGCTGTACAACGCAAGTACGACGTAGGTAGCTGTACAACGCAAGTACGACGTAGGTACAATGCAGTAACGATTGTACAAAGCTTGGAGCAGGTACAAGCTGCACAGTCAGCACTACATGTATACAAGTACGGAATATCACTGTAGGAGCGAGTATCTTGTACAGAACAGTTGCTGTGCACGTACACGTAGGTACGACACTGGTACAACGTAGTAACGATTGTACGGAGCATGTACTTTGCATATACACTTGTACGGAAAAGGTATGATGCACGTCGCAAGTACAGCGTACGGAGCAAGTACTTCACAAGTACGTACGAATAAAACGGGCAACTAGTAGAACACGTACGGGATCTGACGCGTGATCCGTACGTTTCTGTACGAACGTCCGTACAGTCGTACGGATTGTACGGAAGGGGGTGCAGGGAGCAATGAAGGTCCGGGGACAAGAAGCAGGTCCAACCTGCTGGGCTCTGATACCACTATAGGGGCGATGTGCAAAACAGCCAGTACAGGAGTCGAGGGAGATTAGCCGTCACATCAACTAGATTAGATAGAATGAAGAGTACATAGTACTTGAAGGTAGACCCTAGGACTAAGTGTCCTAGGTGTCACATAGGACTGAATGTCCTATGTGGCATAAAGGCACTAAAACACTAAGTGCCTATAACTATGCCTACAAGGCACATACTAGGGCCCATAGGGCATCACTAGAACCGGGAGAAGATGGCCTACATGGCTGTCCCTAATGTTACAACCACTTTTGAGGAGGATGATTATGCTTTTTGACTTGCAATCATGACCCTTCTAAGGATGCATGCACTTTCAAAGTCAATGAGACATTATATAATTGGTATTTTGATAGCCGTGCCACCAAACCTATCACTCCCAAGAAGTGTTTGTTTGATTCTCTGCATCCACCACCCGCTGGAAAAAGGTTGTCTTGTGCAAGTGATTCTTCTTATTCCGTACATGGTATTGGTGAGATTGTGCTTACAGCCACAAATGACACAAATTTCAGAATTCATAATGTGCTTTATGTGCCTGGAATCAAGAAAAATTTGCTTTCTGTGTCCTCTCCCAATAAAAGAGGATTTCAGGTTGTCTTTGAGGAAAATTGCTGATGTCCCAGCAACGGAACCATGAAATAGGCCTTCAATAAATAAAAGGGCAGTAAAACTAACAAGTAACCAATCAACACTGTTATTCAGCAAAAGTATTACCAACAGATTTGGAGCTAGACTGCCCCAGCACCAAGACAAAGACACAAATTGGCCCCAAACCTTGGCACTCCTTTCGGTATTTCTTTAATTAAGTGAGAGGTCCTGAAATCCAGGCTACATAAACGATGCATTCCTTCTTACAACTAGAGCATTCCACATCCCAATGGGCATCCACATACCCTGTATAGCCCTTACTGTTCACCGCTCACTAAACCTAGCAAGGGTCTCAATAATAGTCCAATTGAGAGTACCCTCTACATCAAGAAGGATGGGGGGGATATTTTGGTCATCATTCTTTATCTGCTGCTCACAGGGTCAAATGAGAAAAAATAGCAAATTTCAAGGCTGAGTTGAGAGCTACTTTTGACATGTCAGATTTGGGCATGCTTCGTTTTTATTTCGGGATTCAGTTCATACAAGAGAGAAGTGGCATCATTATGTCTCAATCCAAGTATGTGCACAAGCTTTTGGATCGGTTCAAGATGCAAGATTGCAACTACAACCACTCCCATGGAGCCAGGGCTGAAGCTTACCATGCATCGTGAAGGTGAACCGGTTGATGCCACATTATAGCCGGGTTATTGGATGCCTCATTTACTTATGCAATACTCGGCCTAACATTCAATTTGCAGTTTTACAAGTGAGCAGATATATGCACAACCCGAAGACTTCGCATTGGCAGGCTGTAAAACGCATTTTCTGCTACTTGCAAGGAACTAAGTCTTATGGCTTGATGTTTCCTAAGGGGGGTGACTTGCAAATGCGTGCTTACCGTGACTCCGATTGGGCTGGAGATTACGATACAAGGAAGTCCACAAGTGGTGGCAATTGTTTCTTTTTGGGTCATTCTTGCATTTCTTGGTTGAGCAAGAAACAAACTACTGTGGCTACCTCCTCATGTGAAGCTAAGTACCGAGCAGCTTTCACAGCAACAGTTGAGTGTGTTTGGCTGCGCCGTTTATTTGTTGATCTTCATCTCTCATTGGAGGGTCCTTCTCCAATTCTCACTGACAGTCAAAGTGCTATAGCAATGGCCAAGAATCCTGTGTTTCATGCTCGCACAAAGCACATTGAGGTTCACTATCATTATGTCACAGAGAAGTTGCATGCAGGGGAGATCAGTATGATCTATGTGTCCACACATGACAATGTTGCCGACATATTCACCAAAGCACTTCCACGTGCGAAGTTTGAGGCATTTCGCAGTGCCTTGAACTTATCTCCTTTTGGTAATTAATCATTTCGTTGTACATCATCACATTAGCACTGCAAGGGGGTGTTAGAATTATAGCCATAATTCATGGCAGTGACCAAATATGACTAATAAGGCCCATTTCCCTCATTAGAGGTTTTTTCCCCTAACTACAGTTAGTGGGTTGGTTAGGTTTTGTCACATATGCAAAACCCCCAATCTTGTATTGTTTCTTATCTCTTTCAATACAATGTTTTGCTGCTCTCACTTCGTTCAAGCCCTCTCTTGCTCTCATTTTTTCCTACACATGCTCGTCAAGTGATGTTGTGGGCTGCCTCTACACCTCTGCCACGCTCCACTAGATGGTGGACTGAACTGCTCCACTTGATGCACTACTGGAAGAACTGCTCTAGCTCTAGAAGATGCTCTAACAAGGAGTGAGGGGGGGCCTACATATAGCCGCAGCATGCAGGCCGACTCACTGCCCCTACGTGGGCTGACTCCAGCTCATAGGGCTGGACACAGCCCTATAAAAGGACACCTTTGGGACCGACCCCCTGCAGCATATGGGCTGGCCAAGCCAGGTGGGCCGCCCCACCTAAAGGGCTGCCTACTGCCCTATAAGGAGGGCTCAAGCCCCCCAGCTCATGGCCAGCAAGGTGGCCGACCTGTAGGTCGGCCCACCCTCTGGTCCACAGCCCAAACAAGAGGCCCATAAGAGGCACCTAAGAGCAGCAAACTGAGGCATACCTGCCCACACAGCCCTGCACCCCTCCTGGGAACCTCCATGGCCTACTTGGCAACACACGAGGCACTCGAAAGCCATACTAACCTACTCTCACGGGGGGCGGGCAGACCCACAACAAAGGCCCTCACTCTTGACCCTAGCCTCACTCACTGAGCGGGCACACCCACAATCAAGGCCCTCTTTCTCTAAGGTGACATCAGAAGATGTGGACCTGCAACAATAGATACTAGAGATATCAATCCACTTTCTTTATAGGCACATTTAATAGTAGCATGCAAAACTAGCAGATAGCAATTATATATTGCAAGATCTTCTGCTATAGAAGCTAGCTGCAACTTGTCTAGCATCAATGGTCTTCCATGGTAGAAACTAACTGCATATGCAAATCTAGGTAACTCGCAAACAGCCCAAAAAGGAGAGAAATCTTTAAGCTCATGTCAAATGGTCCCCTATGAATTCTTAAGAAATTATGCATAGAGGGTCTCGTTACTAACAACACTACGGAATTGGCCCTCTTCATTTCAGGCAAAATTGGCCCGATTTGTATTGCAGGCTCAGGGTTTCTACATTAAGAGACGGACCTGATATGCAGAGCTGGCCGTAGGGATGAACACATTATGTAGACAATGATATCACGTTCCGAAAACAAAAGAGCCAGGTACCCTCGGTACCCTCGCGTGCGTTCATTTAGAAGCACTCGTAACACTCGGTTTTCCTCTTTCTGTAAGGGAAAAAATGATGAATCTAAGGTCCCGAAAAACAAACGTTGATGAGTACTACAATTAGTTGACAAAAGTCGCTTCCTGCATTCAATTTTGCTGGTCTTAGAATAGAGAAACATGAGATGTGATCTGGGTCGCTGTCACTGTATGGCACACGATGAAATGAGACACAGGAAAAATGTACGAAACAAACTCCGGTCGGATCACGATAGTAAACAAGCACGTAGAAAAGGACTGCACATACCGCGAGGACGTCGTCGGTATAGCTACCCATGAATTCCGAGAGCTTAGTCATGACAGCCTTTCGGAGCAAAGAAGCGCCGACGCTACTGACATCGAGGGAGAAGGTAACCCCGCTGTCAGGGACAGAAGCCATGGCTGGTACTGCAATAAATTTAGGGTTTTAACACGAATTCCTGAATGCTGATGGAGAGGTTGCCTTAGACGGGAAGGGGGACCTGCAGGCCATCGAAGCCTGCAGTTCGAGAGGAAACCATGGCTCCCGAGAATGATTGAAGGGGTCGCGCACACAGGGTGAATCAAGAGGGCTTTAGCATATAAACTAACAGTTTGACCTATGATATTTTTCCCCTCCTAAAAATGCTATCTAAAGGGGGAAAGATGATGGTGATGGCCCGGGCCCCTCTTAAAGATTTCATTGGTCAATATTAATGGGTTAAAATCTTGGAGGCCTATGACATTGTGAAAATCAAGCAGACCATTTTGAAATTTATATTGTGCCTCTTGTGCAAAGTCTAGAAGTAATAAAGTCTTTGAATCTAGGACACCCTCAAAATCAAAGATAGCCCATTTTGAAATTTTACAGTTTGAATAGTCGAAACTCCAGTGCGTTAAGCGTGGATACAACCATAATAACAATTAACCAAACCATTGTCATCAAAATGATGAAGATGCAAAATGCCGGGAATAATGTCGAATAAAAAATTTGCATTTTAAGCATTGATGTTGTTTCGATCATGATGTCTTACATAAGCTTGGTTGTATTGAAGGGGAGGAATATTGAACTAAGTGTTTACCATAGAGTTAATAGAAGTAAATGACCACACATGTAGGTGGGCAATCTTAACAAGCTTTTGCAATGACTACAAATGGATAATGAAGTAAATTAAGCAAGATGATCATAAATGACACTATATGCAATAAGAAAGTGCACATTAAGATATAAATGCAAGTCTATGATATAAGATATGTAGCTCCATGTGTGGATGTGGAGCTAACTATGATGAGACTTCGAGAGCATGTCTATTCAAAAATGTGTATCTTGGGGGGATGCAAAGAGAAAGCAAACAAGAGGGTATGATCCTTGTTAACTTGGAGGGGGTGTAGCTAGCTAGCTCCGCTCGCTCAATAGGCTGAAGTGTGCATGCAAGCCGCGTGTTGTCTGCATGGGGAGAAGGGAGGTAGCCGCCACAAACGCCATCAAGCGAGTGAGGTGACCCCCAAACCCTGCGAAGGTGATAGTGTTGAAGCAATGAGTGGTGAAACCAAAGCCAATGATGAAGCAAAGAGGGAAGAAAGACACCAGGACAGTCCTCCTCCCGAGGACTCTAGTAAAGATGATGATGCCCTGCCCTCATCGCGCAAGTTCTGGCTTAAAAGCTACGAGCTGGATTCTCCCCACCACCCGGCGAGCATAAGTTAAGCGAAAAGCAAAGGAAGCAAAGGGCCCAGATGATGAAGAAATGCTAGATTTCACGAAGAGGAAGAGAACCCATGAGGCTAAACCCCCTGAGGCCCTGTAGGCTGAAGAAAGGGGACCCAGCCATAGTCTCACTAAGAGACTCAAGCAAGTGGCACACCATGCTGGTGGAGGTAAGGAAAACCGCTTTAATTTCCTCAAAGATGCGTATAAAGAATTTTGTAGTAGTAGCCACACAGACCTTAGGCTACAAAACTTGCCTTCCCTTGCAACACATGATGAGGATCAAGGTGGCCTACAGAATGCGCATTCATCGGGGAGGCTGTCATGTGGTTTGATGCACCTGAGTCAACATACCACACATCATTGCTCTCTTCTATACTTGCCACAAAATTGGTCATGTTTGCACCATAAACAAATGCTCATTTCTGTCATCACCATGTCTACTAGAGGACGCATAATTGCCTTGCTGCAATTTTCCATTCATGATGTCATTCTGCTTTTTATAGCAGTCTTTAGCCATATGACCCATTTTACCACAGTGATAGTACCTCTTCCAGCATTTGAGTAGAAGACAGCTTCTTTTAAAGTTCCTCCTGAAGAAGATGCACCACTGTTTCTCTGTTCTTCAGAAATTAGAAGAGTAATCAAATCCCCAAAATCAGGAAAATTCTCACAGACGGCAATGGGTGTCCGGAACTATGCATAATCCTTTCCTAGACCATTCAAGGTCATAGAAACTAAATCGTCATCTTCCACTGGCGACCCAATGGAAGCAAGTGCATCTGCAATCTTCTTCACCTTCATGTGGTAGTCATTGATGCTCATATTTTCTCTCTGCACATTATGCAACTCCTGCTTGAGTTGCATTTTTTCGGCTTGCGTATTTGTGCTATACATTTTTGTCAAAGTATCCCATGCCTCCTTCGGCGTGCTTGCATCCTGAATATGCATAATAGTAGAATCTGAAATACTAATAGACAGCCAGTACATAACTTTTATGGCTCTCTCATGCCATCCTTTAAATGCTTGCAACTCCTATTGATTGGGAACATTAGGAATAACTGGTTCTTGTTCAGCTCTAGTAATGAATTCCCAATAGCCTTTTCCCTTAAGGAAATTTGTCATTCTGAACTTCCATGCTTGGAAGTTCTTGTCAAGCTTTTCAATGACTATCTATGAAAGAGCATCAGATGCCATTATAGAACACTGCAAAAATATTCTGTCACTACAAAAAACACAACTTTTGCCTCATAAGGGCAAATCTGCAAAACTGACAAAAGTGGTATTTGACCACACAGTCACTTCCTAGTGATGATTTTGCATTAACAGGTAATAAGAATGATTTTGTCACTCCCAATATCTCTGCGCATAGGCATACGATGCAATTTCTGCGGCAACTTTTCACCGACCTGCAAAATAGTGGTCGCACAACAAAAACAGGGCACTTTTCTGAGTGCCTGTGCAAAACTTCTGCCACCAAAATGGGCCCCGAAATGGCCTCAAATCAAAAAAATAATGTCACCAGGGGCTTTGTCCTACGCCGCAGCATATACTACCCTCTCGCCACACCATGAAGGGCATCCCAATCTGAGACCAGTGCACTCTTGCACTTTCCCGGCTGTGCTACCTGCAGAGATTTGCTCCCAAACTCGAAAAAGGAAAGCAACACTGATCCTCTTACCAAGACACCGCGAACTTGGTTTGCTTTCTTGAGCTTCTTACCATGAACCAAGCTCTGATACCATGTGAAGAGAGTGGGAGAGAAGTAAGGAGTGTCACTTGTAGCTTTCTTACATACACAATGGGGGAATACACACAAAGGTGGAGGTTGAAAACAGTTTTCCTCTTCTTAGTTGTGAAAGCCAAAAGAACTCTCTCTTAGTACAAAAGGAATAAATGAACCCTATATGTGGGTCTCTAACCAAACTCAACTAACTTAGGTGGCATACTAACTGAGCCACTAACTAGAGTACATAAAGATAGCTGTCATCCAATTATTATTCATGGGCGGTGTACCAACCGCATCTATAGCTAACAAGTCGGTGACATAAATGCACAATGGTCACCCTAGCATTTCACGAGTGGAGCTCGATATCTCAACACTTCTGCAAATGAGTCTGAGGGATCAGGAGACTCAATGAATACTAGTAGTGGCAAGTTCAAAAGAGGTGTTGATTCGTTTCGTTTTCGAGATTCTTTTTTAATTTTCTAATGAACTTCTGATTCCATTGTAAAACTTTGATTACCTTTGTAGGCCTTATGAATATGGTAAAATCAAAGAAACCATGCAAGCAGGATTTACATTCGGTCCATCCAAGTAAGCATTCGAACCGATGTATGTGAAGGCTTTATCGTATGTATTTACTCTAATTATGTGTTTTCAAAGAAGTGTCTTGGGCCTGACATAAATTACTTTGCTATTGTTGTTCCACCGTAGAGAACCCGAACGAATCAAACGTCAAAAAACAGGAAGGTTTATGTGTTCCAGAGGAGGAACACTCTTCTGATACACGTCTAGATCAGAAAATGCATCTGTGTGCTACTGAATCCTAAGGACAAAATATCAAACCAAGGTATCTCTTTTCTCCCATCTATTAACATTTCTCCCATATGTTATGGACTGCTTGTAACATTTGGAATTTCGAATGCATGTTCACGAACTGGCCTATAATTACAGAAAAGACTAATGCTTTATTTCAAATGCATCTTCACAAACCGGTCGATGCACCTCTATTGTCCACGATATTTTCCATAGTTCCCCCCTCCATTTTTTAATCTAAGTTTGCTCCTATTAATTGCATCTTTGCATTAGCATTTTCCCCCGTAGTCTTACATGAATGCGTTTCTTTGTGTTTACATAGAAAGATCGTATACCATCACGTGCAAAATCTATATTCATGAATTTGATTCCGGTTATAATGTTATGGAACAATCTTATGGTAGATTGTTTTATACAAACCGAACTGGCCAAATCCTCCATCAGAAATCCAATATGCTTAAATGAGGCTTTTAATCCAACGGAAGGTACAGGAAAATATTTGGACCTTTTGCATACTTTCATGTAGTATGAAATCTTGTTTTCTACAAGGGTTTGTTTTTATTTCAATATTCCATGTAGGACTTCCTTCTACAATGAGAGATGCGGTTCGAGCTCTTGCACTGCATGGTATGGTCTTTGCTTCGAGCATGTGCTTGATAAAGAATTCTCTTCTAAAACCATCATCGATTACAAGTTTGCCTTTGCTTCTGGCTCCAAAGGATGCTGGTATCCGAAAAAACACGAAGCCAACATTCAAGACTGCTTTCCATGTTGCTACAAAACAAGCATGTGTTGAAGGTAATTGTGTGGGTCTCGGCAATGACTCACGTGTTGCGGGGATGTGGAAGAGATACCAATGTAGCCTCCACTCCAAGGTACTCCTTATGAGAGCAATGCAAGGCACAAGCTATCCGCAAGTCTCACTCAAGCAGCCTCCGAATTATTGCAATGTGTTTCCACACAAGAAAGAGGGAATGGGGAGAGGGGAGAAGGAAAGGAGAAGGAGAAGGAGAAGGGAAGAGGAGAGTGAAGGGGGATGGAGTGGTAAACACAAGGGCACTGCAATGGAAACAAGAGGACACCCAAAACACTCTCTTGGAAGAGAAGAGGGAGCTTGTATTCAAACTTGTGGAAACAACAATGAAGGCCAAAGTAAATCATTTGGCCTTTTATGCAAGTCACCTTTTAAAGGGAGGGCCATGTTGAGATATGGTGCCATGAGCACATGAATTAAAGGCTAAGGTATGGTATAGGAAATAATCAAAGTAGCCACCCTAGGATGTGGACTACATGATGTGGAGATGTGGATTGAGGATATCCACAAGGAGAGATGTGGATGAGAGGATCCCACAAGTGTTGATTATTTAAAGGGCACTCTCTATATAAGAGGCCTATCATGTATTGTTGATATAGCACATTGGAATAGATTGAGTGTTTCATACTTCCTGTCTCTCTCCCCATGGCTTTCCATATTTGGTTTGATCCTCCGTGATCTTTATGCTCATTAAGTGATAGATTACACTAGTACGATCCTTACTTTGTCATGGTATCAGAGCTTAGGTTGAGTCTCCTAGATCAGTTATAGGCATGCCTTAGGAGCTCATGAGTTCTCCTAGGTTAGTTTTAGTGTTTAGATGGAGAGTTCCTTCTTGGTTTATTGATGTTTTTGTAAAGGAGAGTTCTTATGAAATTTTTGTCTCCCCATTTTGAAAGAGAGCGATTCCTTCATAATCTTCACATAGAGAGAGAGAGTTACTCATTCTATCTTCGTTTCGGATTGGAAAGATCTGGATTCCGTTTCCTAGAGCTCAAGTTTTGAGAGATTGGAGTAGTCTCTGTAAGGTCTCTCATATTCTTTGAGACAGGTTTGAGTTTTTAGAGAAGGCTCATTTGATGATACATTAGAGGTCTTCCTCTAGCCATTTCGGGTTTACTTCCTTTTTTTTTTTTGGGTCCTTAGCTCCTACAATAGCAGCCCCGAATCTGTGCCATCAACAACTTTAGTCATCAACTCTACAATAAAGGCCGCCTCCATCTTCAACGCCTAGCAATCAAAGCTTCAGTCATGGTCTGTAACTTCAAAGCATCTCCGACTGAGAACACGGGCTTACAACAGCTCCTGGCTCACAAGAAGCATGCCCATCAATGAACTTTGTAGCCTCGATTGTAATAGCAGATCCGCATGCAATGCCAACGCCTGGTTGTTCATCCCCAAACAACTCACATGGCCTAAGCTTCATCAACGGCTCCTACGAATGCTCAAGACAACAACACATCCTTGCTCTCCAAGTCACCTCCAATAAGCTTAGCTGCCTCTCCAATGACCCTGTAGCTCCTAGGCTCATCTCCAAGCCTCCAAGCCTCAAGCAGATGGCTACCTCTTACAGCCCATGACTCCAACAATGGGCACATCTCTACGTTGCCATAGCCTTCACGGAAGCTGCTACCTGTGCCTTCTATCCAGCATAGCTCTTGGGCAATTCAAAGAAATTTTTTGTGTGCAAAGAAATGGAGACGTGACCTGTATTTCCTCATATAGTTCGCAGAATTCAAAATTTTGATGTTAAAAAAAGATCACTACTACTTTAGTTGAATTAGTTGTTGTTGATGTGCATCACTCAGCAGAGCCTTGGCAAGCTGAGGGAAGGCTCCGAGGCAAGACGTAAAAGGTGTGCTAAGGAGAGATGCTCTGAAAAACAACTTTCTTGCACCATCCAAGACGCTCCAACCAGCCATCGCAATGCCTTCTTCACCCCATCGCCATCTCATTCTGGACTATCTGAGGAAGACAACGCCATGTGGCAGATAAGGCCACGTGGCTAATATAACCATGGTTAATACATGCTTGGTTAGCCACACTCAAGGGTTAGACCTTAGGACAAGTAGTAGGTAAGCCTAGGTCAAACATTGACCTTGGGTTAAATCTGTGGTTGCAACCTTGGTCAATGGTCAAGTAACCTACACTAAACCATGGTTAGGTTTAGGTTCAGGGTTAGTTAAGCGCCACCTAAGCACCTAGCCTCTACCAAGCACAGTTTGGAATTCAACATGTGAATCGCTGTGCCACATCGTAAGGCCACCTTCTTCTTCACAGAATTTTCGACAAGGCGTAACTTGCAATCCAAGGGGAATTTGCAGATGCTCCAAAATGAAAAAGTGATCGTCTTTTCGAGCTCTACATGCTTGTCAAATCAAAAACATTATCAGCAACAATTAGACACTGCCAATATTGAAAGAAATCATTTGGTAAGACCTTTGCAATGGCAATACACACCCCATCTGTTGAGAAGTTCACCGAGGAAGGATTTCACACTTGGTTTACACAAATGAGGTATCTCCTAATGCATCAAAAGCTTTGGAAGACTGTAAAAGAAGATATACCCATTGCACAAAATGATGCTTGGAAGGAAAAAGACAAAGTAGCACTATCACTCATTGATTTGCACTTGGGTCCAAACATAATTCATCATATAGACTCCAAGGATCATGCCAAGGATGCATGGGATGAGTTGAACACAGTGTTTGGTGCAAAAGCTAAAAACCAAGAAATCCATCTAAAGATTGAATTCTATGGTATGCACATGGGCTTCAATGAATCCATGGCACAATTTGTCAACAAAATCAAAAGCATTATGACCCGACTAGAGGGCATAAATGCAAAAGTAGGAGAGAAAGATGCACTTGCAATTCTCCTTAAAAGCATGCCTGTAGAGTACAGTGCACTGACAACCACTTTGAAGAATTTGCCAGATCCAAAATTTGAGGAATGTGTATCCTCTCTTCTCAAAAAAGAAAGAGAGTTGAAGACCGACATCAACATGCAATACCTATAATGAAGAACAAGCACTATTCAGTAAAACATCAATGAAGTGCTACCATTGTAGAAGGATGGGTCACTATCAATGTGATCGCAGATTGAAGAACAAACCAAAGCGTCACCATTACAAGAAGCTAGGACACAAGAGAGAAGATTGTAGATTGAAGAACCCGCAAGTCAACTATGTGGAGTCATCATCAAGCCATGAGCAAAATGACAGAAACAACATGTATTGAGAAGCAACATCCTTGCCACCTTCTGTCCATATGTTTGTAATCAAACCTGACCACCTGAGAGTAGCCATGCAAGCACCCAAGGGAGGATTTGATCTTGTAACTCACATCTGACCACCTTGCAGTAGCCAAAAGATCATGGCACCAAGGGGAGGTGTTGAGATATGGTGCCATGAGCACATGAATTAAAGGCTAAGGTATGGTATAGGAAATAATCAAAGTAGCCACCCTAGGATGTGGACTACATGATGTGGAGATGTGGATTGAGGATATCCACAAGGAGAGATGTGGATGAGAGGATCCCACCAGTGTTGACTATTCAAAGGGCACTCTCTATATAAGATGCCTATCATGTATTGTTGATATAGCACATTGGAATAGATTGAGTGTTTCATACTTCTTGTCTCTCTCCCCATGGCTTTTCATATTTGGTTTGATCCTCTGTGATTTTTACACTCATTAAGTGATAGATTAGGCTAATACGATCTGCACTTTGTCAGGCTAACCCTAATCTCTTTATACCACTCTCCCTTCTCATTCTTTTACCATCCTCTTGGGCCCATCTAGGTCCAAGGCACAATCCTAGCTCTACGGATTTGCCACTGTCCATCAAATCACATCACTTAACCAGCGGTGGCATATTGTTGACCAATCTATTATAATAGTAATATTTATGCTTTGGTTGTCTTTTGTAAATCTTTTGTTTTTTGAATTCAATGTTTTTTACATTTCGTGTTTGTTGTTTAGTTCGGCAAATCCTACGCAACAAAGGTTGCGAGAGTAAATTAAAGTGCCTAATAATTATTAGTGTTAGGCCTCCGATCCTTGAGGAAGAAAGTGGTTCAGAAGTGCTAGATGCTTAAAATTTATTTTGTTATTGTTTTTTTGGTGTACGTATTTGATGAGGTTCTAGGACTGCACTGTCCTTTCTTGGAGTTTCATGATCGAAGTGTTGTTGCAACACGTTCAATGCTACTAGAGAACAAGCCCAATGGGGCCCACTGGGGAGTTTACTATGAACAGTTCAGGCTTCGTCACAAACTTCACAGAGAGTGTCTATAGTTGATGGTTGCAGTTCAGTAGCATTGATTGTACATACATGCCCTGGTCTTTGCATGTACCACTTTTCTTAGTGTGTTTCTCTTGCCTTTAGTTCATCCTTTGTTACTCACTTTCATGTCTATCTCTTTGTCCACATGGACACACTGTACAGACAGAGACAGTCGCGCATACTTGCAAACATTGTAAAAAATTCCATATCTAAAGCTTTTTGGTTAATACACTCCATCTCATCCTATGTTTCCTCATTTTCAAATGTATCTCCTTGACCTCAAGGACACACTATATAGTCAGAGATAGTAATACATGCTTCCAAACCATTGTCCAAATTTGCATATCTGCGACAATTCTATTGATACATTCTGTAAAAGTCTTCATCGAGATTTTATTTTCAAATGTATGTCCTTGACGATTTCATTTTAAAATGTTTTGTCGATACATTTTGTAAATGTCTTCATCAAAACAAACACATTGTACAGATGCATACAGCCTCGAGTGCATCTATCCATTGTACAAATTTCCATCTTCCAAGGCATTTACTTGATAAATGCTATTCCTTGTTGGTTTTATTGCATGTGCATTCATTCCCATGCATTGACTCAAAGTTGTAGCCCTACATTTTTCCATCTGCCATGCTCACTAAGTTGGTGATATCAACAACAAATTGGCATTGTCTACAATTGTTTGAATATATAACAAAACAATAATTAAATTTCATTTGCATGAAAATGGATCCAAGAATTGATTTGGAGCCCTTCCATGCCTCATGAAATTACATATTTTGTAGGGCAAACCCACAAAACACAAACTTGATACCATGCTTGCTTGCTCTTTATCCAACATACAATTACCACATGATCTTCAATTTACTCCAAAGTGCAACAACAACCTTCGATATCAGTTGCAAAATATCACCTTCCACAACCATGGAAAAGCAAGAGAGGAACGAGAGGTAGGCAATGGCGAATAATTAGTTTTTGCAAGCAATCCAGCATTCTGCCGAATGCCCACCATTTGTCTATGATTGTGTCAAAGCCATCCATGACGCTCCGCATGCTCCCTTCTCCATCTTGGTGTGCAATGGGCACTTAGTGTTGCAAGTAATGGAAGTCAAGAGCACTTCAAGACAATAGGAAAATGTGCTACTCTGATAAATCAAACAACTCTAGTAACAATTTGGCCACTCCTTCCCCAAAAAAAGAAAAGGCCACACAATGCTTGAATAGATCAAGCCAAAGTGCAACTGAGAGAACTCTCACAATAGAATTTATAACTCTCGATGAGAGCTATAGCCGAGGCCTATTAGAACAAATACATATCCAATAAACACACCATCGGAACAACATGCAACAAAATTTAAAAAATGCGATTAGCAACCTACGAACGAAACAACTCAATTCCAACCCACCCTGAAATTACTACGGCAATGGAACATGTCTTCAAGACTGCAAGAGCATTGAGCAAGCACACCAGCACAAAACCTTCCCTAGTGAGAACCACTTAAAGTGAAAGCGAGGGATGCCCAAGGCACAAAGGACGTAGCTAACAAAAATCAAGGAGGTGCCAAATTATGCCTGCTCTTCTTGCAAGTGCCTCGCATTTAAATCAAAACTAAAAAAAGTAGACACTGGCCTACAATGTCTAGAGATGGACACATTCATGGCTTCAACCAAAATAGAACAAAAGACCTACATTTGATGCTATGCCACACCCAATTTTGAGCCAACAAAATACCAACGTTCTTTAAGACACATGAAGATGTCCAAAACAAAGGAAAACACATCCGCCCTCAATAAAATCGAAGAATGCCTCGTTTCAATAAGAATTCTCTTTGCTCAAATCAAGACAATTAATGTATGAAGGACAACTTGGACTACATGGAAGTGTGATCAATCTTTTTGCAGACCTTGACAGAGCACAACAATTGCTTCCAAGATTTATCAATGATAGTGCAACCGTCATCTATATCTATACTTCTATACTATTTCTTAAGGAGGGAGGAGAGCCAACCTACCATGTGTCGAGCTGGGAGGCAAGCTGGGAGGGAGGCCAACCTACCATGTGTCGAGCTGGGAGGGAGATCTCGCATGAGGAGGGTTGAAGGAGGAGAGAAAGAATGTAGATGAATGCAGAGGAGCCGTCACGCTGTCACGCCTTCAACACCATGAATTCGCCCAACACTGGTGAGAAGGCTCCTCCATCTGTGGCTCCCGTCTCCTCCTCCAGCCTCCATCGTGCCACATTGCTTAGCCTCCTCCTGCTATGCAACTCGATCCTCGGCCTCTCCAATTGTTCATCCATCCAGCTCCATCTTAGGCGTCTCTAGCTTCCCGTTGTTTCGCCACCTCTAGCTGTTCATCCGTCTAGCCTCATCACATTGCTTCTCCACCTCGATCGCCACCTCCAGCTTGCTCTATTCCTCCTCCTACTAAGCAACTTGATCTTTGACTACCTCTCCAACTTCCTGTTGCTTCGCTACCTCCAGCTGGCCATCCCATTGCTTCTCTACCTTCATCGCCACCTCCAGCTTGCTCTCCATCTTTGTCGCTACCTCCAACTCCATATCGATCGCCACCTCTAGCTTGCTCAGCTGCATTCTCTAGCAGCTCCTGCCTGTGCAGCCTTTGTCTTGCCTAGGTAGAAAAGCATGCACTTTTGTACCTCTACCCTCTATCTATTGCATGCATAGAAATATAACCTCTCTATTTATTGCATGCATAGAAATATAATGGCCATTCTGAGCTACCAGCAGCTCCTGCCTGTGCTACCTTGATCCGCTCCATATCTCAACCTCTAGCAGTGTAAAGCCAGCTCCATTGACTAGCAGCCAGCTCCAAGGACTTCACGTCCTCAACTCATGTACACCAGGCTCCAGCAGACATCCTCTGCTCCTGTGTGCAGACTTGAAGCAGACGTCCTTAGCATGGGTCTTGGTGGATGATTCCTTTAATAGCCATTTGTATTGCTAGGTCAATTTGCTATGGTTTACTTTCAGTTGATCGGTTTGCTAAGCAGGTTTATTTTGCATTCCAGGAGATAGTGGACGTGTTGCAATCTCTCTCTCTCTCTCTCTCTCCCCCCCCCCTCTTCCACTTATCTTTCTCTTGCATTGGATCATCCCTCAAGATGGTTTTTAAACATGTGCAGTAGAGAGAGAGAGAGAAAGAGAGAGAGAGAGAGATTATATGTGTGTGTGTGTGTGTGTGAGAGAGAGAGAGAGAGAGAGAGAGAGAGAGAGAGAGAGAGAGAGAGAGAGAGAGAGAGAGAGAGTGTGTGTGTGTGTGCGCGCGCGTGCATGTGCTTTTTGTGTTTTTGTGAGAGAGGGAGAGAGAGAGAGAGGGGAGGGGGGAGGGAGAGGGTTTATCAAATGACTAACGTGTATCTCAACACAAACACACACAAAACCATAGCTAGAGAGAGAGAGGGAGAGAGAGAGAGAGGTGGGGGGGGGCTTTTTATAGAATTTTTGTATGTGGTTTTGAGAGAGAGAGAAAGAGAGGTGTAGGGGATAATCGATGCTAGGGGAAGATGAAAGGGCATGAAAATCTAAGGAAAGGAGATGAAAGAAAATGAAGATAATGGAGGAACGAAAGAAGGTAGATTTGAGCAAGCAAGGAGAGATTTTTTTGAAGGAAAAGAGGTAGTGTGCATGCTACTATAGGTCAATCAATCACCATCATGCAACCTTGCATGTAGACACATATGCTACACCCTCTTTCCCTTCAACTAATTAACTGGTTTTAGCATATTCCTTAAGTTAGGGTACATGCTGGCGCCAATCTTATGTGCCTTTTGAGAGATAGTGGCATGTGAAGTTTTGTATTTTTGTGCCTCTAGCCTCTATCTATAGCATGCATAGAAGTGTACGTGCCATTTTTAGAGAGAGAGAGAGACATTATGTGTGTGTATGTGTTAACACCTCTAGCTACGGGTTTTTTTTTTTGTGTGTGTGTGTGTTGTGATGTGCATTTCGAGAGATAGTGTCGTTAGTCATTTGATAAACCCTCCCCCTCCCCCTCTCTCTCTCTCTCTCTCTCTCTCTCTCTCTCTCTCTCTCTCTTCTCTCTCTCGCTATGGTTTTGTGTGTGTGTGTGTGTGTGTGTTGAGATACACATTTCCAGAGGCAGTGGCGTTAGTCATTTGATAAACCACTCACCCCCCTCTCTCTCTCTCTCTCTCTCTCTCTCTCGCATTCACAAATCTTGCATGGCGCTCACATTCACACACAAATGTAAAAACATAACATTTATAATCCTTACAAGCTATATGTATATCTAATCAATTGTGTGTGTGTGTGTGTGCATGTGTGTGTGTGTGTGTGTGTGTGTTGTGTGTGTGTGTGTGTGTGTGTGTGTGTGTGTGTGTGTTAACACCTCTAGCTACGGTTTTTTTTTTTGTGTGTGTGTGTGTGTTGAGATGTGCATTTCGAGAGATAGTGTCGTTAGTCATTTGATAAACCCTCTCCCTCCTCTCTCTCTCTCTCTCTCTCTCTCTCTCTCTCTCTCTCTAGCTATGGTTTTGTGTGTGTGTCTTGAGATACACATTTCCAGAGGCAGTGGTGTTAGTCATTTGATAAACTCCTCGCCCCCCCCCCTCTCTCTCTCTCTCTCTCTCTCTCTCTCTCTCTCGCATTCACAAATCTTGCATGGCACTCACATTCACACACAAATGTAAAACATAACGTTTATAATCCTTACAAGCTATACAATGTATAGCTAATCAATTGTGTGTGTGTGTGTGTGTGTGTGTGTGTGTTAACACCTCTAGCTACGGTTTTTTTTTTGTGTGTGTGTGTGTGTGTTGAGATGTGCATTTCGAGAGATAGTGTCGTTAGTCATTTGATAAACCCTCTCCCTCCTCTCTCTCTCTCTCTCTCTCTCTCTCTCTCTCTCTCTCTAGCTATGGTTTTGTGTGTGTGTCTTGAGATACACATTTCCAGAGGCAGTGGTGTTAGTCATTTGATAAACTCCTCGCCCCCCCCCCCCTCTCTCTCTCTCTCTCTCTCTCTCTCTCTCTCTCTCTCGCATTCACAAATCTTGCATGGCACTCACATTCACACACAAATGTAAAACATAACGTTTATAATCCTTACAAGCTATACAATGTATAGCTAATCAATTGTGTGTGTGTGTGTGTGTGTGTGTGTGTGTGTGTGTGTGTAGATTGGAGGGGAATGCAAGAAAGGAGGGAGTCAGGGAGGCTAAATAGTGATGGTGATGAAGAAAGGGCAAAAAAATGTTAGGATAGATGATGAGAGGGAAAAATTGAACCCCCTCTCTCTCTCTCTCTCTCTAGCTATGGTTTTGTGTGTGTGTGTGTGTGTGTGTGTTGAGATACACATTTCCACTGGCAGTGGCGTTAGTCATTTGATAAACCCCTCGCCCCCCCCCCCT